>NC_053443.1:56056822-56192420 GCF_007990345.1 Gossypium hirsutum
TACTTAAGGACCCACATATGACAATAACAAATTTAACCTTCTAATCTTTACAAAATCTATCAAATTGATCCTAAATCTAAAAAAATTAACAAATTTAATCTAAATGTTTACAAAATTTGTTATTGTAGTTCAAATTATAATTCAATAAATTTAGCCCTCAACAATTACAAAGTTTGACAATTTAGTTCTACTTCTAGAAATTTCAAAAAAAAAGGGGGGGGAAATATTTTTTTAAATAGTTCTTAACATACCTCCAAAACTCGTTGAACAAGAAGAGGATTTAACATTATTCGTATTTTGCTCATTTTAAACTAAGGTCATATTGGTGAATATGGTAAAAAATCAAGTTGGCTTAAACCCAACTAAGTGTCATATTTTATACCAATATGATATTATTTAATTAAACTCCTCTAAAAAAGTTAACAATTAGGTTCTTAAGTTAAGCGTGGTGATTGAAATGACACAGCTAGATCTATGGCCATTTGTGAGCCTTTTTAATTTTTGGGGTTAACATGTATTTGCTAAGGGTGTTACGTTACTTGTTAGAAACCGTCAAGTTGAGAATTTTAATTTGTATTGATGTAATTTTGAAAACGTTGAATGTTGAATGGAAGCCTTGACGGCATAACAATATCTATGATTCATTGATGTAAATTTAGTAGTCGGAAAAGGGTAATCTAAGAATAATTAAGTCTTTAAATGTGGTGGACTGTTACACTAAAGTCTTGCTTCCAAATAAAGGTGAACTTAGACTAAAGAAGTATTGCTCTGATAGAGAGGCTATCCACCAATATGGATAACATTTTTTTCTAGAAAGGAAAATAAAATAAATGTGTTTTTAGATTGGGTCAACCTGTGACGCTCCATACTCGAATCCGGGATTCAGGTCGAGTACGGGGTGTTATAGAAGCCACTAGTGAGATGTTGGTCTTCCATTTTTCTACCAATTTCCTTTTTACAGTCATCCTTGTCATTATCATCACCTTTTATTTCTTTAAGCATGCTTATGATTGTTTTGCATATTACATCTACAATCCAACCATTAAAGGCCTTTTCTAGGTTGTTGTCTACAACAACACACTTGGATGTTATTCTAAAGTATGCCTTGGTCCAATGATGGACAGGAGTGGCCAATAGTGTTTCTGTAGACTTCTTTCCCACAGACTCCAACTACTTCAAATTATCATCAAATTCTTCCTCATATGTGCTTCTAACACCGTTCTAGAAATGTATTTGTTTTTGTGTACCCTTCCATGTCTTCTAGCAATTAGCATAAATGTGCCTTGCACAAATTCTATGATTTGTTTTTGGATATTCCTAAAAAATAACTTTAACTAGGCCCTACATAGAAAAAATGAACATAATAAGCAGCCTGTTAAACCATGTGATAATTTAGAAATGACGTATCATTAATAAAAGACTTAAAACATATAAGAATATACCTTTTGCTAGTCTGTCATTAGTGTTATCCCTTCTCTAGTTGGATGGCCTACATCAATCATTACCTTCTTCAGGAACCACCTCCATGATGATGTACATTCCCCTTCAACCACATCCAAAGCAAGTAGACACATTTGGTTGTTGGCATCTTTATCAATTGCCACAAGGAACTCCCATTTTCTTTCAGTTTTCAAGAAGTATCCATCTATTCCTAAGAAAGGTTTACTTCCCTGTTTGGACCCTTCCTTTATTGCTTGTAAATAGATGTATATCCCATAAAACATTGCTTGACCACTACCATGCTTATATATTTGAATAGAAACAATACTACCAGGGTTATTTCCAACTAGTTCAATAACATACCCCTCTAAATTGGAAAATTCATCTACATATGCATTTTTTTTATCTCTATCAACACTACCCTCTTAGCCCTATAACACATATTGAAGTTAGCAGAAACCCCTAACTCCCTCTTACACATATCTTTCAATGTCTTAATTTTTAATTTTGGATCATCCATAATCCTATCCCTAAAAAACTTCGTAAATATTTACATTAAAGTAGCCTATTCTTGTTACTACTAAAGCATTTGTGCAAAGGGTTATATGTCTTCCTATCATAGCCAGCATGCAAGAACTATGGACACTTTTCCATACAGACTACCCTAGTTCTATTTAGTTCATTCTTCTTAAATCTAATCTAGACACCTTTTAAAAATGCATACTTTTTAACTACTTCTTTAAATTGATTATTGTCCTCAAACTTTGTCCCTTTTTCCCACATTGGAATGACATATTGGGAATCATATCTCATCCTCACAACCCTTCTTTCGTTAACTTCCTAATATCATCATCTGACAGATCAACATCCTCATACTCCTCAGGGTCATATAATGATATGTAGTCACTCTCGTGACTCTACCGATTTCCTTTATCCTCACTATTACCATTAGTATCACTGATTCTATCCTTAAGCCCTAAATCATCTAACAAAACTGGCTTACCCTCAATAGTATGACCTAACCCATCATCCTCCTCACATAAACCTTTAATTCTATTCTATGACTCTAAACCATCTCCCTCTCTAATAGATTTACTTTTTTTCTTCTTACTTCTCAAATTATATCTAATTTCCTCTACTTCATTATCAATGTCCCCACCTAGCTCCACATTATGTAAAAACACTTCTTCATCACCTTTATTAGTATCAAGGTCAACCTCCTCACCCTCATTACCCTTTGTACACCAATCACCCCTATTAAGGCCTTTACACCCTCATTACTACACTAATTACCATATTTAATACCCTCACCAACTTTTTCCATACACTGACCAGCATTTTCAATACCCTTACCAACCTTTACATGGTTACTTCTATTATCCACATATATTTCTACACTGCCATTTTTCTGTCAATTGTTTAACTAATTGATTCGTGGTTACATCATTGTGAACTAACAAAAACCCAACTCCATTAACTGACTACCATAGACCCTATAGCAAAGATATGGCTCCTCCCCTTTCTTAAATGTGTACCTTAAATGTCTTAACATGCTCTAATAATTCCCAATAAGAAAGCAAATTAGGGTTAACATTGAATCTATCTATGATCCTATTAATATATTCAAAATTAGGTTCTGTTACAAATTTCCCACCATAATACTATTTTAAAACATAGACGACTTCTAGTTCATCTACCATTCAACATACAAACGAGTTTTAAAAAAAATTCTAAGTCATATTATAAAAACTGTCAAATGCATCATGATTAAGCAAACTGACCTAGTTAACATAACAGTTTGTATACATTATATTGTGTACCTTTAAACCACAAACAAAACAAAATGGCAACAAGTTAACATAACAGGTTAATATAATATTCTTTCAATATAATATTCTTTCAAGAATAAAACCTAGATACTCCAAGCATAAAAGGTTACTATTACTTTTTCCATAAATATAACATTCATACATGAACAATACCAATATATTCTAAGCCACTTAACATGATTAATTAAGCAACAACAATAGTATAAAACATTTTTTTTGTCATTTCATTGTCAATTCATGAAAACTAAATGTTTTTGTTTGATTAAATCAAGATTAAAAAAGGGGTTAGGGTTAGTTAAATCAAGATTAAAAAAAGGTTAAGGTTTTTTGATTCGACTGTACAAAAAAGGGGTTATGGTTTTTTAAATGATTTAAAAAAGGGGGTTAGGGTTCTTTAAATCGATTTCGCACTTTCAATTTCGAATCCAGAAATCAAACAATCTTTTTTTTATTCGATTTCAGTCATGGGTTTCTTTTTTATACCAATTGTTGGAAAAATCCGGTTTAAAAATGGTTTTCTGTCACACTGAAAAATTAAAATTTTGAAAATCGAGTCGATTTTGAATATTTATAGTAATAAACTTTTCCCGAAAAGTATATATGCTTTGAGCGAGACGGATCCTAGATGTTCTCGGTTTTCAACCGAACAGTCTTCTCTACTATTCTCGTACCACAAATCATTTCAAGTGTGAGCTCAAACAATCATAAATCAAACATAGAACCAGAAAACAATCTCTTACTTTCAGTAGGAAAGTAATTCTCTCTCAATAAAAACTGGTAGAATTATTATTCCTAGAAAATATAATTTATACTTAGAAAATAAAATTTTCACTCTTTTCGGGTTGAATAACAATATCTCAAAGTTGTGTGTTTTTAGCTCTACCAATGTCATCTATTTATTGAGAGAGATAAGAGAATTCTGGTTGAATTAATAGAGCTCAAATAATACTTATTTGATAGAAAACTAGTTTCCTAGTTTATCTAGGAGAAGGGGTGGCACACCCTAGTTAAATATACTAGGGTTGTCGCCCCTCATATGTATTATGAGAGGATTTTGGGCCTCTTATGTATTGGGTCCAATTATATGTACTTCTTGGGATTTTAACCCAGAACTTTATAATTAAATCCAACCCAATACATGTTTATCTATTTCCAAAATAAATATTATTTACTAAATTAATTTACCTAATAAATTAATTTTCTCAATCCAATTTTAATTCTGTTAAAGTCATGACAACTTTACCGTAAGAGAATCTATGAAAAAATATATTTAATTTCCATATTCAACGGATTCATAATGACCAATTAATTTAATTCGATATTCAAACTTCAATTATTTGGTTAAATAATAATTTGAAAAAATTAAATTAATTCTCAAGTCATTTTCATACTGTAACGCCCCAAAATTTAAATTTTTGATTTGTTAAAGTTTGTTATAATTAAGTATTTGTTTTAGTGGTTAAGGGCTTTGAATATGTGTTGGAGGTCATAGGTTCAAATATCTCTTTTGGGAAAATTCAATTATTTTTGCTCTTAGTCCTATCTTTGTTTATTTGGCTAATATTAATTTTTGCACAACTTATGTTAATAATGAGCTGGCTGGTTCAGTGATTAAGTTTTAACTTACTATTTGGTTCTGTGTTCAAATTTCTACGTAAGCAATCAAGAATATTTTTTACTAATTCCCTGGTGTGCTGCCCATGTGGCTGGTTTTTGGGTTAAATTTAAACTCTGGCCAGTTGATAAGCTAATAGAAAATCTGATAAGTTGAGATTTTCTTTTAAAACTTTAGTTTTTATCCCAATTTTGATTTTATTTGATTTTTGAGGAAAAATCCCCCAATTCTCTCTACACGTTTCACGTTTCACATTTTCCCCCTTTCCCCTTTTGCCATTTCTTTTGTATTTAGCCTTTGTTTCTGGGTTAGTTCTTTTCTTTCTTTTGTTATACATTCACTCATTTGCCTTCAAATATTTTTCTTCTGCTTTTGTTTTAGGTTGGCGATTGTTGATCTGGTTGTGATGGTTGTGCGATATTCAAGGAATTTAATCATAAGCAATCTTGGCATAAGTGTTATTGTTTGCAATAACAAGGTTTAGTTGATTTCTTACGCGTAATTAGCAGTTTTAGTTGTTATGAATTCCATTTTTAATCATTTGGGTCTTCTAGGTGAAGTGCTCGAGACAATCAATCTTTCGGCGAGTTATAACCTATTGGTGGGCGGCTATCTTCGCTGGGGTAAGTGGTTATTCGCTATGTTAAAGACTGATTTTTCTGTAGTGACTTCGATTGACGTTGCTTTTGTCGATTTTGGTTATTAAATTAATGTTTGGGTTTGGTAGAATTGTGTTAATTAGTTCGTGTGAATTGTTAATTTAGGTATTGGATTACTCGACTTTTGAATCTACATCAGAATTTGACCAGGCGCGTAACAACAACCCGAGAAAATAGTAAATGACAAAAGTCAAAAATTTGGACTATTGACACCACACGGTCGTGTGCCAGGCCGTGTGGTAGATCATGTGTGACACATGGCCGTGTGCTAGACCGTGTGAGCCATACGGTCTAGGAAAATTAGGCCATGTGGGCCACACGGGCATGTGTGAAACCTTGTGTCAGCGCATGTGGGCCCAAATTCTAAAATTCTTTCCTATGGCTGTATTCGTCATACGAGTCGAATGTAGGCCTTCCGTAGGGTCCGTATGGTATGAATTAGGCTATAAGTAATGATTTTTAATGTCCTATTAGCGCTAAATATGAGTTATTTGTGCATGATTAATAAGTTATATGTTAGGTTTGATCTGCATTATGTAAATATGATCTGAATCTGTTATAAAAAAAAAACATGTATGTCATATACATTTCTGATATCTACTAGTTCTGCATGTACATTGGGGTGGGAGATATGTTTATAGAGGAAGTGTGTGTAGTTTAATTTATCTGTCGTATCTGGTGGCTCAGCCACATGTATACCTGTTTCTAGCGGATTACCGCCTAATGATCTGGCAACTAGATCGCAAATATTTTGAAAAGTGACATATAGTCATTTAGCAATGCGTAGAGCTAGATGGGTATTAAATACCCTATTTGGTGTGTAGTGGATAGGGGTAGGATTGTATATTTGCATCTAATATGTTCTGATTCTATTTTTGTATATGAAATATGACTGGCTGAAATCTAAAATCATGTTTGAAATTATAACTGTTGATTTTATTTTAAGTTACATACTGAGCTTGTAAGCTCACTCTCTGTTTGTTTGATTCTTAGGTAATCCTCAAACATAGGACGGATCGATGCGAAAAGAGCTCGGCTAAACATTTTAATTATGTGTTTCTTTAAAACTTGTTCGATTAAATTTGTTTTATTTCGTTGGATTGTTTTGGACATTTGAGACTATTTTAATTCTTGGGTAATATTCTCATTTTATACTTGTTGAACGTTTTCATAATTACATTTACTTTGTCTGCAAAATATCGAATTTTCAAAATCAAATCGTGTTTTCCAAAATTCCTTTTAAATAAGAAATTTTGTTGTAAAATTAAGATATTTTATAAGACTTTATCCTTAAAAAACTTAATGTTTTTATGATGAAAATGTGTTTTCTAAATGAATGGAACTGTTTTATCAAAAGCTAATACTTTTAATTTTATAAGTCTCAAAAGTGTTTCTAGATTTCCAAATGAATTTAGGTAACACTTCCAGATTTGGTCATAACCTCTAGGCCAGGTTTGAGGTGTTACACATACTTAGTAGGAAAACACATTTATTTCTGAATGTGACCCATTTATCTAACTTTACCATTTTCGTTCATTTATGTTCATTTGATTCCATATGCAATTCATTTCTGGTTTCAACGAGTTAACAGAGGGATCAATTAGACACGTATAATTAGGGCTCAAATGATTTATAATTAAGTTTCAGCTTTTCACCTATTAATTATAAACTCATTTAGTAATGAAGCTATTTATAGTATCGTGACTAAGTTCTCCCTAATTACATACTATTACGAAAGCTACTCTATCAGTGCTCATCCAATAATCTTATCATAAGTGTGTTCCTTCATAGAATATCCTTAATCTCTTTGGGATAAATTTGTTCTACCAACACGATCTTATATTGTCTCATGGTAATCATTACATCTTTCTTCATGAAAAGTCAATTACTATCAAATAGTGATCAAGTCATTTATCACAAAGAAAAACTACTTGTGGCCACATTTACTTTTCATCTATAATGTAATTCCATTGAGAGGATATCATTTACTCATTTCTTGGGTTATGAATTTCACTATTGTGAATGATGCTACATACTAGAGAAGTTGTATACCTAACATACTAACTTTTGATTCCTTACCTATTTGAACTCAAGTTTTTACTTACACCAATGTATACGAGTCATATGTACATAGTCCATCATCCACTAAAGATTTAGGTATGTCACACTATAAACGTCACAAGTGAATAAATCCATAAACGGATTCAAGATATAATCTACTTGGGTCCTGTTCGATGTATTGTCAGTTCAGTCAGTCATATCTATGTCTCCATCTTCTGGGAGTCATCCATTCTGAAGCTCAAGACAAAACATTTCCCCAATTGGACTTGATAGACGACATATTTTTCTTTCAATCAGTTTACTCTTTTCTGATTAGACTAAGGACATGTTTAGGTTCATCCACTAATATAAGTTGTCTTTCCGTATTACGATCCCACCACATAATACCACTTAGTATTAGTTAAAAGTTAGATAACTAGTGAGTCAATATTTGCTTTGCGTGCAAAAATCATTGAGGATAATATACAAGGCTATTAATGTAATTTATGGATATTATTAAATTAATTTGTTCGAAAAATACAAGTGTACATAGACGAAAATACTACACTTAGAGCATTAGATCCAATAGATTTAGGATTCTTCGAACCAGTTTCACAAAAGCAAGTTTAAGGTTCTCTAAATCAACTTTTCAAAAAAGGATTAAGGTTTTTCAAATCAAGTTAAAAAAAAGGGGTTTTGGGTTCTTAAGTTCAATTTTACAAAAAAGGGGCTTAGGTTTTCAAACCAATTTAAAAAGGGGTTAGGGTTTTTCAAATTGAATTTGCACTTTTGATTTCGCATCCACAAACCAAACATATCTTATTCAATTCGATTTCACTCCTGGATTGCTTTTTGATGGTTATACTAAAACAGATTCAACAATTTCCTTCGATTCAAAGAATCCTCAATTTTGATTTAGGGTTTCCAAAGTTTATGAATTATTTTAGGGGTTTTCCTTTTTACCTTATTTGATTTGATTAACCCTTTCTCCAAATTAGATGTTTCATTTTTTTAATTTTAATTAATTTTAGTTTTTATTTTTTCGATTTATTGAATCGATTTTTTTATTGTTTATGAGTAAGTAATTAAGCGCCCCTTTTTATTTTAAAAAAATCTCCACATCATCAACGGGATATGTGGTACCATATGGGGCATGTCACGGACTGTTAACGGTCAACATGGTCAAACCTTAATTTCATTAGTAAAAGGGGTTGGCTATTGCTTTTCCTTCTCATGAGGGATCAATAGAATGAACTTAAACCCAAAAGGCTTAATTGCATTTTTATTTTTTCTCTAAGGGTTATTTTAACTCATAAACCTTTATTTTTATTTTTTAACTCCATTTTTATTCTTAAAAGAACTTTATTTTTTTTCTTTTAAAATACAATAATTTAAAAATATGGTGATTTTTAAGGTAAAAATATGGAGATAAATTTTAGAACATCCTAATGATTTTAGAATTAAAGAGGTTGATTTTTTAATTATTTAAAAAATATTTAAAAATTTATAGTTTTATTTGGCTTAATCCACAAATTGGTAATTGAATTAAACATTTTTTTTTTATCTTGGTACCTATTTTTTTGTCACAAGTGGTACCTAAATTGCCTTTTTTTTCTCAAGTTAATACCTCAATTAGTCAAACTATTTAGTCTATTTAAAAAAAAAGGCTTAACCCACAAATTAGTACTTAAACTATACCATTTTTCTCAAGTTGGCACCTAAAATTTTTTTTGTCTTGTGGTACCTAAACTATTTTTCCATTACCCATTTTACACCAAAATGTTATATCCGTTAAAAAAAATTCTAGCTAATAATAGATTTCCATGTCATATAAACTTTAAAAAATACATTATTATTTTTTCTTACATTATTTAGCTCTCTTTTTTCTATTTTTTTTCCTTTCTTCTTCTTTTATAATGTCTAGCAATGTTAGCAATGCTCGAAATTTTCCCTCATAATGTCAAGACGCTAACAATTAATTCTGTTTTTGAACTTTGCCACCTACTTGCTTGATATAATAGGATTGAAAAAGTTCTTTCATCTATCAAAACTAGTGTTTAAGAATTTGATAGGCTAGTTGAATTGGGAATTGGATGGGGTTGAATCGATTAACTCACAAGCTGATTGAATCGAGCGAAAATACCAGTTGAATTGGTTTTTTCTATTATTTTTTTATTTTTATAAATTTTTAACAATTTATTTGATCTAATCGAATAAATTGATCAAACCGAGAATTGATGGCCTAATCGGTTCAACATAAGTTTCTGTTTTGAAAACATTGATCAAAACCAAGAAGCCCTAAAAGCTCACAGATATAAAAGTTTTTGCCACATGATAATTTTTAATTGGTTATTTTTTTAATTAAACTTAAGAATTTGAATAACGGTTGTAACCAAAAAAATATTTAAGTACCAAAGTGGAAAAGAAGAGAGGGCATGTTTTAGGCACTAGTTTGTAGGTTAAGTCTCTTTTTCTAAATAAACTTAATAGTTGGACTAACGGAAATATCTTCCTGAACAAAAAATTAGATATGACAAAAAAATTAAGATGACAAAATGAGAAAAATGATATAATTTAAATATCAATTTACAGGTTCACCCTTTTAATTATAAATTCCTTTCTATTATAAATTTTATTTAATTATTTTATTTATTTCAAGATTGATATTTTAAAACTATTTATCTATCAGATAATATTTTAAATTATTATGTGAAAAAAATAATTTTTTATCCCATAAGAGTGAAAATCTAAGTATAAAGAACAGAATTTTATGAAATGGGAGTAATTGAGTACACATTGCAAGTCTAAGAAGGGTGATTTTATGGCCAACAAAATCATTTCCCAAGCAAGATAGGATTTTGCACCTTATCTTTCTTTCTATACCAATATTTTCTTTCAATATGATTGGCTTTTATATCATGTATTTTATTTTTCACTTTTTTTTCCTTTTCAATGTTTGAGAATTAATTAGACAAAGAATATTTACAAATAAAAAATATTAAAATAAAACATTAAGTAATAAAAAAAATTCATTTTCATTTCCTCCATGGTTTAAAATTCTAATTGAATTTGTGTTACGAGTTAATCAAGCACCAATTCAGTTAAAAAATTACTTTGACGTCTTTTCGTATTTAAAATAAATTATATTATTCAATGATATTTTAGTCTTTTTATTAAAAACCAATAAAAATATGCACATAATGACATTTGAACTCGTGTCAGTTACATTAGTAAAACCTTAAATTTATCACTCAATCAAAATTTTATCTTGAAGTTTTATTTATACATTTTAATTATGCACATGTTATTACCACCATCAATTGCATATATTGATAATGTTATTGATTGAATTGGTGTCACAAGTTAACTCGACAGCAACTCAAATTTGAAGGTATATCATACATTTTAATCTCCTTTTTGAAATTGTAAATAAGTATTCTAGTTTTATTGATAATTTGGTAAAAATATTTATCATATTTATAAGGGATAAATTTTAAAATTATATATGAAATTTGGTCTAATGTTTATTTTATACATGAACTTTAATTTGGTATAATTATACACATGAAAATTCAACTGCGGTTCAAATGTATACATGAAAACTTTAATTTAGGTTAAATCCTACAAATTTTAAAAAATAAATATATCAATTTTTTATATTGGATCAATATAATTATTCATGTCTGCAATATATAAACATAAAATGATGCTATATCAATAATTGTGTTAATAATTTGTGAGAATTAAATCAAATTAAAATTTCATATATAAAATTGCATAAAATCAAAGCTCATATATAAAATTACGTCTTAAACCAAAGTTAATGTATAGTTTTGAGATTTATCCTACTTATAAATAAGATTTTTAATTTCATTAAAAATTTCTTTTGTTAAATGAATTTATATGAAAACAAATAAAAAAGTTAAAATATATATTCTTTTAGTTTTAAATATAAATTAGTATTAAAACTGGATTGAGGTTGCGACGTTCTTCAATTTTACTTTGATTAGAACAGAGTTTTTCAACCCTTAAATATATGTATTCGAAACTCTTCTTGTATCATTCGTTTTTTTCCAAAAAAGTTTCAATGTAAGATGGATATATTCTTATTTTTCTTTTTTATTACTTTACGATCGTTCTACCTCTATTACCGATGTTTATTATAACAATTAGTTGTGTTAAAACAAATCACATTTATAAAATCTAAAAATCAACCAATATTTTTATCTTTAAATTGATGACATATTCAATTTTTTTTAGCTTCTTGCACCACACCAACTCAACATCGTTTGTTTTGAATCCCATGATAGTATATGTTTTCTCAGTGGTGCATTTATTGATAATTATTGCCATTTATCTCTATTCATTTTCTTTCACCTTTTCTTAAACTCATTATTGTCATGTTCCCATTTGTGACATTAAAATAAGAGAGTCGGGCCAAAATTTACTCACCATCAACCACAATATTACAAAACAAAAATTAAAATGGAATGATTATGTGATCAATTTCATAAATATATAATTGCTTTAGCCTAAAAGATTCAATTTTGTCGGATGTAATTTAAGAGATTTTACCCTAGTTTACTGCCTATATTAACATGCCTAATCATGATTTATTCATTATGTATATGTTTTTCTATGCATGCCATTATAGCCATGCACCAAATAAAAACATTTTCTTTTTCTAATCATAATATTCAACGTACAGTTGTTCGGGGTTTATAGCTCCTCCTCCTCATAACGTTATTTTCAATATTCAAATCTACATTCTCTCCTTAAAAATATAATATGCATTACCATTACACTCAACAGCTTATTGATCAAGCATAAACTTATAAAATAAAATCAAATTAGAAAAGAAGTTATTTATATCCATCCTTTTATAAAAGCACGTTTTCATGTAACTTTTTTTTTCTTATCTTTAAGAGCATTATTATCTTTTCAAATCATTCATAGGGTTTGCCGTCAAATTTCTATTGGTAGTTCGATAAATTTTTTAAAAAAAATCACATAAATTAACTTACTAATTTTCATAAAATACGATGATCCGATCAAAATAAAAAAAAAATCTAGATTTCCTCAAAAATATAATAAAATAAACTTGCTGTCGATGTTGCTATCATCCAAAAAGTTTCTTTGGGTCAAAACATCAACTTACCAAAATCATGATGTAAAAGATTGACCATTAATTATCTTTGATTTAACTTGCTATTTTACTGCCAATTAAACCCTTTAGAAATGCTAAATTTTGCTATTGGTTCTTAGTTGGGAAAACCCAGTTGATTTCTATCATGAATTGAATGTCTACCAAAGGATTTTCATTGATGTTAACATATAGGAATAGAGTCAACTAGCACTAGGGGCTTAATGCAAAAATAAGCCAAAAGTAGCTTTAAATGATAAAAGAAGAAGTCATGTTTATAGGAAGAAAGAGTAGGATGATGATGGTGAATGCCAAGAGACAAGTAAAGACATGTTTTTCTCCATCTTTCAATCTTTTATTCCACCTCACTTTCTTTCAAAAACTTGATTATTTCTAATCTCTTATTGAATAAACCCATTACACCACCTTATTGCCCTTTCAATTCCCACATGGGGTAAGTGCTAATGTAATGCTCCCAAATATATAAAGATTTAAATGTGTATATATATAAGATGTGACTGCAAAACTTTGTAGGATTGGTAATTTATAGATTTAATCCTTATACTTTTTGAATTTTAAAATTTTAGTCTTTACTCAAATAGTATATGTTAAATCTATTTGTAGGTTGAGTCCATATTTTTCAATTGAATCATTCTAAGTTGTGAATTTGAAAGTTTACTCTGGACGCAGTCGTTAATCCATTAATTGAAATTTTAATAAGTAATATATGAAAATAACAAGTTAATATGACATTACACATATGATAATATGTTTGACGTATCAAAGTTTGAAATTAACAAAACTTAATAAATTTAAATAATCAAATTAAAATATAAGAATTGAACCCACAATTTTTTTCAAAATACATATATTTGAAAATCGAGTTTTTTTTTATCAATTCAATCGTCTTTTTTTTTTCTTATTTTCCTTTCTTTCTTTCATTCATTTCTTTGTTGCTAGAGGGTTGGGAAACCATAATCATCCCAATTAGATTTTGTAGCTTAGCTTTTTACTAACATGTAATCTAAAAGGATGACTATTGACACATTAGTCTCTATAGTCATGAGTGGTTGGTTTTGATGCTTTTTCCATTTATTTTAGTCTTATTTTTTGGGGGTTTTTTAGGTCAATATAGATGGGCGAGAAAATGGAACCACCCATTTGAAATCCAATGTTTTCATATGATTTCTATTTATGTGAGCTTAGTGGCCATTACCCCATAATTTAATTATCCTTCTTAAGGATTTAGAGGCTGCATGCTGCCTTTTAATTCCCTTTTTAAAACATAACATAAAAGGGATTTTACTTAAACATCCACAGTAGTCAACTCATCAGTTTCATAATTTGAGCTTTTAATCCTACGACCTAATTTAGGAATGCTTCTCAAAAGTGTTTTTTATAAAAAGTTAAAATTTTCAATTTCTGAACAACGTATCTTGAGGCCAATTTTTAGTTTGAGAGAAATATTTTTTCTCTAAAAAAATAGCTTGTTTAGAAATACTTTTGTCTTAAAAATGCTTTTTAGAAATAATACTAAACTGGCGCTTAATTTTAATCAAAATAATAGATTAGATTAATAAATAACCAAAAACAAAACCCCAATCCTTCAAATAAAAGTTCAAGAGTTCTAAATTCAAAAAGAAAGAAAGAAAAGGTAAAAGAGTTATTTAATTATGAATTATATATAAGGTCAAAATGTGCTGCTAATTCATGACAAAATTTAAGATTTAATTTTTATAATTTAAAAATTTTATTCCAATAATTAAAATCGTTAGTATATAGAGGGTAATATGAGAACAATTTAATTAGTATGTCAAGTTAACATGTGTATCCTCTATCACACCCTAGTACTCCACCTCCTAGAAAAGGAAAAAATTATGTATGCATTGCTACTTTTCTTTCTCACAACTAGTCAACTCAAACTGAGAAATTGATAGGTGGTGACCCAATATATAAATTTATGGATTAGGGGGAATCTAGTTATGATTAGCAATTGTGATTAACATATCTTTTGGTATTAATATAATGCAAAGGTTCATGATTAGTGTGATTGAAAACAGGGTTTTATACAAAGCCAAGCCACGTAGTAATAAACAGATGAAAGTTAAGACCAGCAGTAAACTTTCAATTAATCCTTTTTTACTACAATGATTGGAAGAAGATAAAAGCAATAAAGTTTGAAGATAGGTAAAAACATTGTGATTTGATATCAGCGTATGACACAATAATAGGATTCGAAAGTGAATCGATTTGAATTTAAATTATTATTTTATTATTTACCTTGAGTTGATTTGGATTTGCTCTGTTGAATATCTGTAGTAAATTTTTTTTTTATATTAATGAAAAAGTTGATCTCCTACCCACCGTAGAAATGGAAGGTACAAGATATTTGGAAACCACCAATAATTTTTTTATAAGATCGTGGATCTTTTTTGGATCAACGTTTATTCTTAGTGTAGTGCGTTTACCTTCTTTTTTGTCTGATGCTTTAATATCGTTACAGTATCTAATCTCACTACCACTACTGTTTGTACACTAACCGCAGATAAACACCCTGTCTGTCCAAAAGGGTGCTAAAGTCTGTTAAGGTATGTTAATAAATTCATATTTATATCATATTTGTATTATAGTTTATGTTATTCGTATTATGTTTAAAGCTATTGATTGAATTGGCGTCATAAGGTAACTAAATACCAATTCAATTAAAAAATCCACACATGATGTAGCTTGAACTTAAAACATTATAAGTTTTAGACTTTTAGCTTTACCATTTCAATTAAAGTTTTTCATCCATATCGGAAGTGTGTCATAATTTAGTATATGTAATTTTGATAACTTATGTCATATTTTAGTTAGATTTTTTTTTATATCATATAAACAAGTGATAGGTTTTTGTTGGGTCAAATAAAGTAACTAGATGCCATTGAATCAAAATTAATATATTGTTCGGTGCAAGACATTACCTTGCATATCACTAGTTAATAAAGAAATTAAACAACTAGGAGGAGTCCTAGATAACCAAATTCAATTGTGGATTGAAACATATTCAACTATAGAAACATCATGTTGGGACTTACTTCCAAGTCGAGCTAAAGCATCTGCACACTTATTTCCTTCTCGATAGACATGTTTAAGTGGCCTAGATGTCATACTATGGAGGAGCATCTTGCGCTTATTAATAAAAGAGGGTAAATAATTATTAAAGACTTTACCAGTAGACAAAATGTATAATGGTAATTGCATCCACTTCTATTTCTAGATTAGTAATGTTTAGGTCCCTAGCCAAAGATAAACCATCTCTCAATGCACAAAATTCAACCTCAAGACTTGTCACTCTTGCAATAAGCTCTAACTATCCAATCACCAAAATGGTTTCTTATGAGAACCCCAACCCTCGCTTTACTAGGGTTTCCTAATGAAGATCTATCAATATTAAGTTTGAATCAGTTTACCAAAGGTGGTTTCCAAGACACAGGAATAAAATAAGGTAAAACTTTCTTATTTATCGCTAGAGAAATAGCACAGAACTCTATTCCCCCAGTAAAGACTCTCTCAATAAGTTTTTCTTTATAGCGATCATTTATAGGAATAAAAGTAGATAAGCTAAATCCTAAATGTATTAAAAATACAAAAACTTATAACACACTTTAATTGAAAAAAATAAACAAAAACTTATTATTGCTTATTTTTAACAATCACTTCCACTTCTTATAAGCAACCATTTACCTAAAAAATCTAACAACTATTATTCTAAAAACTAATGAAAAAAATAAAAATTTGCGATTAAACAAATATATTTATCTATCATTGTTCATGCACTTAAAAAAAATATTGTCGATTGGGTCTTAGCTCAATTTGTATAGGCATTATTGTCAATGCAGGAAGACGTGGGTTTGAGTGTGCTAAAGCACCTATTTATGCTCCTATTTATGGGTTGAGAAGAAACTATGCGTAATTCTAGGCATTGTGTCAAAAAAAGAACATATATAATTAGAACTTATAATAAGATGGTTTGAGTTTTTGACTAATTATGATGGAGAGTCCTACACTTTACTAATAAATCTTAACCATTGAAACTCACTCCCCCATTCCGTTTTATGTTTTATCTTGAATATAATTTATACGGTTAAATTCTACTATGAGTCTTTATACTTTATGAGAGTTATGAATTTAGTCCTTATATTTTAATTTGATCAATTTTAATCTCTATATTTTTTGAATTGGTCAATTGTAGTCCATTTAATTTTCAAATGTTGAACTTTTAGTTCTGACCCAAATAGTAGTAGTTAAATTCGTTTGGTCAAATTTAATTACTAGATGTATTATGTCAACAGTTGTAGATTTAATCCATATTCTCCATCTGGATCATTCTAGGTTCTTATACTTTTGGGATTTTGAAATTTCAATCTTAACACATATGATAGTTATTAATCCATTAATTTAATTTTTAGTAAGTAATAGATGAAATAATAAGTTGGCATGACATTACACATATGATAGTATGTTTGTCGCATTAGATTTTGAAATAGCAAAATTTAACTTAATGAATTTAACAGTTATAGTTCGGCGAAGATTAAAATTTTAAAATTTGAAAAGTACAATGACAGAATTTGACCAAAATATTTGGGTAAAGACTAAACCCACAATTTTCACAAAGTATAAGGACTAGTGGCCAAATTTAACCTAATTTATACTATCAATTTCATTTTAGATAATTTTATTATTATTAGGTTAATTATTTGTTTATTTCAATTTATAGAGTAAAAATTTAAAATTTAAAATCCGTTTTAAGTCTCTATACGCTTTCTACATTCAGAATTTAGTCTATGCTTTTATTTTCAGGAATATAGTCCTTTACTTTTTGAATTTAAAAATTATGGTACAATTGCTATCATGATTGGAATTCTTCTATTAAGTTCTTTGGTGTGACATTTTAAAATTTTAAAAAAGTAACTTAGTAGTCATGTAACAATAAAAATAACGTTAAAAATACTTATTAAGATTTTTTTTCCTTAAAAACACTCATTTGAATCGTCATGATGAAATTCTTTTTCCTGTTGAAATTATATTGTTGTTAAGAAAAATTGACTTCAGCATCTTAATTGAAATAGTTAATAAAATTAACTATTTAGACTAAATAATTGCATTATAAAAATATCGATTGAGCCTTAATTCTATTGACATGGGTATTGTTGTCAATGCAAGAAAACATGAGTTTGAGTGCGCTGAACACATTATTCTACTATTTATGTGTTAGAAAAGGGTTACGGGTAATTTTAGGTATTGTCTAAAAAAGAACAGATATGATCAGAATCTATAATGAGATTATTCAAAAAAAAACTACATAAAAACAAATTAGTATTTTTAAATTTACAATATTATTAATTAATTCAAATAATTAATATATTAATTATTTGATAAAAAAATTATGTAGTTATATAGAATACACATGGTTAAAAATTTACATGGTTAATAGTTAATGTGTCTACATACATGTGGCTTCCCATTTCTTTTAAGATAATGGTCAAATTTCAATTTTGGCCTTTAAACTATGTAATTATATAACTACATAATTTTTTTTATCAAATAATTAATATATTAATTATTTGAATTAATTAATAATATTGTAAATTTAAAAATACTAATTTGTTTTTATGTAGTTTTTTTTTGAATAATCTCATTATAGATTCTGATCATATCTGTTCTTTTTTAGACAATACCTAAAATTACCCGTAACCCTTTTCTAACACATATATAGTAGAATAATGCGTTCAGTGCACTAGAACTCATGTTTTCTTGCATTGACAACAATACCCATGTCAATAGAATTAAGGCTCAATCGATATTTTTATGCAATTTTTCAATGTATTTAAGTCATAATCATTTTATTTTTAATAATTTCTTTTTTATCTTTTATCATAATTTAATTCCTTTCATAATTAGTAGAATATTATCATATTAATTTAATTTTAACTCTAAAATTATTTATCTAAAAATTGAATTAAAATTTAGATTCCACAATGACATATACTCTTTAATATATATATATATAAGAATATTGGAAAAGGGGACACATTGCACTATTGGAACACTTCTTATTAAATTAAAAATTTTCACCAAGGGTGTGTATCAAATACCAACCTTACCTTACGTAACCTAACATAAATATAAATATTATATTTAAAATTTTAATATAATAATAGGATAAAATCCAAATAATAAATGTAATTAATGTGACTCAAAACCAAGCCATATTTGAGATGGTGAACGTTCTTAACCATCAAACCATCACATAGGTTCAAGGAATTCCTGTCTTTCCTTTCACTTGGCATGCCAATGTTTATCTTTTTGCTTTTTTTATTTTATTTTATAAAATTATTCATGATATTTTTTTCATTGTGTTTTTTTTTATGTATTTAGAGTATTACAAAGGATATCATATTTCAAAGGAGTTTTTATTTTTGGTCATGAATTATGAATCAGCTTTGCAATTTCCTGATAATCTGTGCAACAATGCAAAATGCATGCTTTTGAAAGAACTGTAAGAGTGAAACACAGAAGCTGCTTTGCTTTGCTTTTGGCACCAAAGTCCGACATAAGCAGTGACCTAATAATGTAGTGAAGAGAGCTGAACTGAACCCAATTTTTAAATACATAGCCCAGTCAAAAGCACTTTGTAGTTTGTCCTAAAGCCGGTTTCAGTTTTCACATTTGCCACCTTATGCTGCAAAAGTCCACCATTTTATTCCCCTTTAGATCATCTTTGATTATACATCATTTGCTTCTTTGACTTCCCCCCCACCCCCCACCTTTTCTCCCTATGGAACAAACATAAAAGAGAGGCTTTAACATGTGTAGGGTAGCTCTAAAGTCCTAATGCACTTTGGGGCATTCGGGACCCCCCATGGCAGGCTATGGTTGTATGGTTATGAATTTGACACATGTTCAGCAGCATTGTTCACTATCACATATATTGGTTTTTACATTCAGGATTGTGTCTGTCTACTCCTGGGATTTGCATAATTTCTATATGTCAAATGATGAACTTTTTTTCTTTTGATTCAATCACCATTCATTAGTTGTAATACTTTAACATGGGGGAACATAGAAGTAGGAAATTAAAGCTAATGAAAACGTCTCTAATAGAACAGATCTTAGCAGCTACTTGAATGCATGTGCTGTTCTAGCACCAGCCTTGAGGCCACCTATTTTTGGGATCCCATCTTGGAAACCATCGCCTTCTACTTGAATTTGCACCCAAGGTTGCAGTCTCTTTCCATGGGAACATAAGCTTGGATAGGAAGCCTCTGCCTCTACGGCTTGGTGTTGGGGCTTGTCCATGTTTGGCTGCTTGAGTTGGAGTGTTGCAGTTGAAATGATCAGCATTGGCGGAAAAGATCTCGTCTCGGTTGCGCATAGAATTTAGCCTTAGATACCTTTGTTCAAGTGATTCCTTTGGTATGTCTCTTGCTAACAATGGAGAAGCACCCCCCCAGTTGTTGGTTCCCAAAGAAGGATGCTGTGGAGTTCTGAACTCCAAAAGTTCCCTTTGCCTCATTCCTGCTTTTTGGTACTTAAATTTAGCCCCATCTTCCAGGCCTTTTGTACCAGTATCTTTGGTATCTTCTATGGGAGAACATTTCAAGGCTGCATTGGACTTCCCTCCAATATTTAACTTTTTATCTCAAAACTCACTTTATTACCCTTATGTTAACCCTATGTTATCAAGATTCTGAGGTTAGTGTCAATTTAAGTTTGTTCACAACAACAGTACACTCAATTTAACAGCTTGTAATATATTTAAAAGATTATACCTTACACATATCAACTAAATACAAATGTCGGATACGAGTGCTTTACGAAAACGAATGTAGATAAACTTGTGTATGTGCAAGTCCCATGTACGAATTATAGGTTGGTGATATTGGATGGAAACCCAAATTTGGCAGCAGCAGCTTTTAGCAAACATAGAATGAACAGTGTGCAATGGTAAGTTAAACATTTGATGACTAAATTTTTAATTAAACTAATCATTGCATTAATTAAGCATCTTATAGTGTTGCAAGTCGTTGACAAATTAGAAGGCCAACAACATAAATTAGCAGTGATTAATTAAACACCTTACTCCCCTCTCCCAATTTGAAATATATGCCAAAGATAAAAAAAAGACAAATTAAAAGGCCTTTTTCCAGTGTTTTGGTAGAAATGGAAACTTGGAAACATGAAATATGAATTGGCTTTTAGTCTCACAGGAGACAAAGGAAGACGATTCTTTCAAGAACTGAATGATGCAGACATCCATTTTTATTTGGGGAAGACAAATATAATGTTTAAATTCAGGTGCCAACCAATCTGAAGAAACAAAGTTATGGATGGATGGGAAGAAAAGACAAAGCAACAAGATGAAATTTTAAGTGCTGCTATTTTTCTTAAAGTATCTGAAGAGAATTGTTAATCAGAAATACTGCATTCAGTATTATTAAATCATCTCAGAATAATTTGCAGATTATGAAGTCACATATTAGTCAAGCAAGCACTTGCTTTGACAAGATTGATTAAACTCAATACTAGGGTTCATCTTACCATTCATAAATCTTCTACCTAAATAAGGTCCTACATACATCAAACTTTGTACAAAAACTTTACAAAAGCTGAATGATGCATGAACTCCAGCTGACAATATGATTTCTTATATAATTTAATGAACCTGGGCACTGATTTCCCAGCTCATTTCGCTTCTTGGAGTCGCATTCGTATTGACTCAGGGCTCGACAGTTTATTGATGCTGAAAACAATCAATGGAAAGTCAATCAGTTAGTTCTCTTAGAACTCACCAACATATCCAACATATGTTCTGATGAATATGATTTCTTCTAATAAGCACATTTTGTGCTAAATGTCTTAGAAAATACAAACATTTTTATGTTTTATAAGTAAATATGTGAACAATAATCCAGCAACTATCACCATGCCAAATGAGGGGAAAAGGTGGCAATATTAGTTATCAAATTAATTGTACTCACCAAACAAGTAAATCCCCAGCAGTGGCAGTCTTTTCAGATATCCATTCAGGAACTAGTTCTAGCAACAGGTTTAGCTGCTCTTCAACTTCTCCTGGGAAAGCAGGGCAAAACATGGTTCAACTAATGTTTTCATGAACCAAACAAATATCATGAGCTGGACTATCAGTTTAGCATAAAAACTAACCTCTATCAGCAATATCACAATGACCAGCAATTATTTTGTGTGTTAGCTCTTCTTTGGTAATAACAGAGCGATTTAAGGACTGGAATAGATAGTGAATCATGCTGAAGAGCTTAGGTAGGCAGGCAATCATCTGTTGTCGTCTTTTTGCTTGTGAGATTGCTGGATCTAGGTCCTCCATTGCTTTCCTCTCTGTCTCCCTTATCTGCAAAGATAATTAATGGTTACTTTAAATTAAACCAAAGCGCAACTCACACAGTTCCATATGCTATTCAAATGTTCACTTCCGACTAAATATTATCCTAAACGATGCCAATAAAGAGTAAGATTGCAGGATATATTAGTTGCTAAGCTCATTAACTAATATGCAGAAGTGCATTTGCCGAAGATCCTTCATTCTTGTTACGATAGGAGAAGAATAGTGGATGTCTCATCTTATATATTGATTAACTGTCCCTAATTCTGTATCTAAAAGGAAATGCAAAAGAAATGACGGCGACCAATTACTTGGAGTGTTAGTAATGCATGCAGATGTAATTCATGCTCTAGAATGATGATAGCAAAGTGAATTCAGAGAGGGCTTACTGAATGCAGAAGGCTCTCAGGTAGGATAGACAGAACGTCATCATCATTATCAACAGGATTGCTTTCCATCTTACACACTTCATCAACAACTTTCTCTTCCTTAACAGGAGTGTCAAATTTCAAGGACCTGGTGCGCGGTGGCCGCCTGACTAACTTGCTTGATAGATTGGAAGAAACCTCATCTGGGCTCATGTAACATCTCTTTTGCGGCTGCAGAGTAGGTGTGGCAGTCATCAGCCTGGCAGGAGTTGAAACTAGTTTTGCAGGTGTGGACTGAAGACAGCCAGATTTTGTAGGGGACTTATCTTCAGTTTCCAATGAATTTATCTCTTTGACTGGAGTTGCAGGGAGGCAAAGTTTGTAACTTGGCTCACATATAGTTGGTTTAGATAAAAATTTAGTTGGGGACTGAATTGGAGCAGAGTTAGTTTCAATGCCTTTGACAGATTTGCAAGCACATTTTTCTGCAACTTGTGAAGACTGAAGAGAAACCTTTGAACATTTTTCGACAACCTCTTGAGCTTTGCTTGTGGCTTTCCTGGAAAAGCTCTTTCGAAATGATCTCGATACATGAGATGCTACCACAGGTAGCTGGTCATTAACTGCATCAGGTAATGTCTCCACATCCAGTTTTGAGTTGGAATTTGTGTGTTTAGATGGTTGTGGTTGAGCTTCCTCTTTAAGAACTTCACCTTGCGATGTCAAGGATTGCTGTTCTGTGACTATCTCAGTTGATGAACTCCACTGCGAATTTTGCTTTGAACGATTGAATGGCTCTGGGAGATCATCTTCAGGAATTTCATCAACCTGAAAGCACAACAATTAACGTCAACGCAACATGATACATGAAAAAAATAGTTAGAACAACATTAGTAAAGTTTTAGCTTCCAAACCACTAGAAACATTTTGTAGGCCTCAAAATGTGAGCTTACTAGCAAGGGTAGTTTGTACCAGCCATCGGAGCTATTCACATACTTTACAACGAAGTTTGTGTACTTAATTTTACATCTAGCAAACTTCAATCTTAAAAGTTACAGCTCAATTAGAAAGAGTTAATTAGATTATAAAACTAAGCCAAATAATCCAAATATGATAGCAAGAACCACACAAAGATTACTAAACTGAAGAGAATACCTCAGGATGAGCCTCGAGATAGTCCATGAGCCGAGCTCGAAAAACCCTCCTCATGTTCGGATTCTTAGTCTCAGATTTAGAGTTATCCCCACAGTCAATCGCACTGGCAATGATACAGACGTGGAGATCTGGTTTCATACAACTAATTCTCTCATCAAATATCAGCAATCTCTTTATCTCAATCGCCTCTGGTAGAATATGCTTCAATTGAGCCAAGTGACCATATGAAAACCTCCTGTAAATCAACCCCCCAAAGATGAATAAGTAAAGAACGCAGTTTACACAGAATAAAAATGATAAAGCCAAATCGAGTTACCTGTCGGTTAAGCACTCTACTTTGGGGCAAATATTAGTAAAAGTAGGCATCGAACCCTTAAGTTTTAGCAGCCGGATTGCAGAATCCAAGCTATCGAAAAACCCGCACAAAATCTCGTACCTGTTTCACAAATATTCAATCAATAAAAACATACATTGTTTAAAAGGAAATTTGGGTCATAAGAGGTGAGACTTACTTTTCAGGGAGCTTATCGGAACTGTCCCTGGAGGTTTTGGGAGGGGGAGATTCGGCTGTCCATGATAAGATCTGTTTTCGAGCCGATTTGATCTGGTTGGTCTGAGTTTGGGGCTGGATCTGGGCCGCTTGCCGGACCTCCTTGATGGAGAGAGCAGAGCTACGGTTGCGAGCGCGACTGGGAAGCTGGGAGGCGCGCTTGGCTGGGGTTTTAGAAACGGGTGAGTTGGAGGTTAGATTGAGAGACTTTTTGGATTTCAGAGGGGTGGATTGAAGAGAATCTGACGAGTTCATCTCTGGAAAAATTACAAAAGATAACGAAGAGAGGCGGGAGTTAGCGGCGGAGGACGAGAAAGGGTGGGAGAAAATAAGAGGGCTATAATGTGGCGGGAAATCTAAGTTGGCACTACTATCTATACTTGACACGTGTATTCCCGCCAAATTGGCCCGTTACGTCCCGCGGGTTCCCTTTTAACAAAGGTTTCGATTCATGTACATGGACTTACTAAAATCAGACCTATATTACAAAAGGGATGAAATCAAATTTTTATCTCTTATTTTCAATCAAAAATTCTTTTTCATTTCTCAAAATCTATCATTTATCCATCAACCCGATTATATACCCATTCACCACGTACCCATAATGGATATGGTATCGTCGAGTGGGGACTAAAATTAGAATGTGATTAAATATTTTTGCCGCCTCCAATGGTTTTGAGCAATTCTGCCTATAAGCCTCCTTCCGTTCATGACGTGGACGATTTTGTTGGATGGCGTGATGATAAGAGGTGTACATTTACGGTTCGTTCTATTTACTTGTCTATTTGTGAGATGGAAAGAGATAAGAGTGATAAAATTTGATACTTACCGGGATCTCAAAGGTATGAATCTTCCTTTGGCTTGCATATTTAAATAGGGTCCTTACTAACGATGGCGAGCGAGAAGGCACCTTACTTCCATGCAAGCTATAAGGTGTGTGTGGAAATTCAACAGAAACCATTAATCATGTTTTGAAGTTTTGTTCCCCAGTTGTGGCAACATGAGTGGTGGTGGTCAAACCGAATAAAATACAGGAATTCTTTAACATTAACCTGGAGGATTGGTTTGATATTAACCTATTAGATCCCGATTATTTTGCTTGTAGTCTTAATGTTTGACCAATCCTTTTTGGTCTCATCTGCTGGCATATTTAGATTAGAAGAAACAATTTTGTTTTTAATGCATACTTCTTTGAATGTGATAATTTCTTTAGAAGAGCTACAAAATGAGAGATGTTTATCTTCATTCTAAACAATCTAAAATTTGTAGATTAGTTAGGTGGATTCCACCTAAGAATGGATGGTATAATGTAAACACCAATGGTGTTGTTAGCAATGTGTTTGGGAATGATTCAGCTGGTGGTTTAATTCATTTCTAATATGGCAATTGGATTGTTGGTTTTTCTAAAAATATTGGTCGTTGTTTTGTACTCAACGTTGAGCTTTAGGGTTCTCTTGAGGGACTACAGTAGCTTGAAATCTAAGGTTAAAATGGGTAGTGCATGAGATGGATAGTATTACAACTATTCATTTGATTCAAGCAAATTCAGTAGAACAACATCACACAATTGTCTTACGAGCTATTAAAGATCTATTCCAACTATCTTGGATGGTTCGGGTTACACATGTATTTAGAGAGGGTATCCAGATAGCCGATGGTTTGGCATCAATAGTGTCTTAAAGGCCTCTAGGTAGGTATATCTACTATTTTTTTACCCAACCAACCCCAAAAAATAAATATTTAAAGAATTCCCTAACTTCAAAAACAATGATAGGGATGACTTAAAATGAACAATGGCCGGTGGTATGACACCCAAGTCAATCATCTTCCAATCATTGCATGGGTAGTTTTAAAAAAAATACTTTTTTTTTGTTGCTGACACTACAATGGTCAGCATCCGTATGTATTTTTATGTATTTTTTAAAAAAAAATATGGGTATTTCTCGGTTCAAAAAAATATTAATATTTTTATTAGGTGTCAACATCTAGGTGGTTGGCATCTAAAATTTTTCTTTAATTTTTTCGGTATTTTTTTGGTGCCGACACCTGTGACAGGAAAAATAATATTTTTTAGCTGACACCTTCTCTCTACCGACACCGATACAATTTTTAATTATTTTTTTTGCTGGTGTGCTCTGATTGCCAGTACCATATATACAACTTTTAAATAGTATGATTTGAAATTTTCTAAATAATGTATTACAATTTTTTTAGTGAAATTTTCTAAACAATATACAACTTTATTTCTTATTGAAACTATAAAATTGCATTAAATTTCTTCTTGCCTTGAAACCATAAAAAACCATTAATTAAATTTATTAATGCAATTTCATATACAATTTTATTTTTTCTCTATTGAAACCATAAATGTTAAACTCTTCATTTTTTTCATTTTCTTCTCTTGTTTCCTTGACTGTTGAATTTTTTTTTCATCTTTTTCTTTTGTTTTATTTACCCACCAAGTATTATAATAAGTAAAATAAACTCAAAAGTATTTTTTTTTCATACCAAATATTTAGAGCATATTCTCTACTCATATTATGTTATTTTCTTCAAATATTTTCTCATGCAACTGAAGACTTAGGAGTCACATTGTTCTAAGCTTGAAGAAAAACCAAATGGTCATTGATCCCGGCAACTAGAGCATGCTGACAAAAAAAATTTAAAAATCACAACAGTGCTGGTGAAGGAAAGGCCAACACTAAATTTTTTTTCCTGCCACGGGTGCCAACCACCACAATGCCAACACAAAAAAATGCTGGAAATTTTTTTTTTCCAGTGCTAACCATTGTAGTGCCAACACCAAAAAAAATATTTGTTTTTAAACTCCCATCAATCAACTACTAATGATTGGGGGATGATTGACTTGGGTGTCGGCCATAGGGTGTCGACACTACCTGGCACTGTTCATTTTAAGTCATTCCCATGATTGTTTTTGAAGTTGACTCATTCTTATAGATATTTATTTTTTGGGGGTTAGTTGGGTAAAAAAGCCTATATCTACATACAACACTCGTGATGAAGTCCTTCAACCACTAAATAATGATTATTCTGGAATAACTTGGCTTCGCTTATCCTAATTTTATCTTCTTATTGTAAAAAGAAAAATTACCATCAAGGTCTTGTCGTTGCAGGGTCAGAATGCAAATTCTTCATATTTTTGAGGTTATTTGAAAACGACTATATCTATAATTTCCGCCATGAATATTTCTTGTATCTTATAGCAGGTGCGATTATTACAAGATAAAATATTTCGTTGCATTGACTTATATTCTCAAAAACGAAAAAGAAAAAGCAGCACACATTCAAGAGATGGAGAAGCTTGTTTCAAGCTGGTCCAAAAACAAACCTTTGCCTGAATCTTATATATTCCCACCGGAAACAAGACCCGGCAACCTTATTGTTCCTACTTGCAAAACTATTCCAGTCATCGATCTCTGTAACGCTGAGGGTCGAAATCGAACCGATATCGTTCAGCAGATTTTGAAGGCCAGCCAAGAGTATGGATTTTTCCAGGTTAAACACACACAAATGAAAGATTTATTATCAATTTCCTATGACCAACTGCTGTGTTGAATTTGCTTCGTCCTCATAAAAGGTTCTTTGTGAACAGGTTGTTAACCATGGAATTTCAGAAAATCTAATGAATGAAAGCATGGATGTGTTCAATGAGTTGTTTGAGATGCCTGATGAAGACAAGGTCATTCTCTATTCCGAGGACCCCAAAAAAAGTTGCAGGCTTTTGACAAGCAGCTTAAACTATGATCGGGAAAAGGTTCATCAATGGCGTGACAATCTAAGACACCCTTGTCATCCTTTACAAGATTGCATCAAACATTGGCCTCAAAAGCCAATTCGATACAGGTAAAAGGTATACCCCTGAATTTTCTCTCTTCCTTGTTTCATTTTCTCAGTAAAAAAACTTTGCAGGGAAGTTGTAGCTGCATTGTCGATTGAAGCAAAGAAATTGGGTTTAAGGATCCTGGAGTTAGTTTCTGAAGGGTTGGGGCTAGAATCTGGATACTTTGGGGATAAATTAAGTGAAGCTCTGCACCTATTTGTTAACCATTACCCACCCTGTCCTGACCCGAGTTTGACCCTGGGAATAACCAAACATTGCGACCCTAACCTCTTAACCATTCTCCACCAGGGAGATGTACACGGCCTTCAAATCTTCAACAATGAGGAATGGATTGGTGTTGAACCGCTGCCCAATGCTTTCGTGGTTAACATTGGCAACCAGTTACAGGTACTGCTAGTTCCCCTGTGATGATTCGAAATTTTCAAACACACCAAAAAGACTAGTTTACTCATTGATTAAAATATATTGGTTGCTTTTGCTTATATATAGATTATAAGTAACAATAAGCTGAAGAGTGGTGAACATCGGGTGGTTACAAACTCAAGGGTCGCTCGAACAACAGCTGCCTTCTTCATTGCCCCTTCTGAGGATAGCATTATAGAGCCAGCGATATCTCTTGTTGGCGAAGCTTCAGTTTATAGAGCATTTGAATATAAAGACTTCGTACTTGATTACCTCTCCCACATGGGCAACAATGAAGTCGTACTGGGGCGATTTGAATCGCAAAGCTTAAATAACGGTACTCCTGTTGGCTTTAACAATAAGTCCAATTCCTTAATTTCTTTCTTCTGTTTTACATTATTTATTGTACTGTTTTTATTTTTTCTGCTTTATTCATGCTCAAATTTGTTCGCAAATATCGAATTTGTCATGTCATTGAATAAGGCACCGAGTGTTTTCCTCCAGTGCGGTGCAATGTGTAGTTTTTTTTTATCTCACGCTGCAGTATCGTTACAATAACTAATCTTACTGCCACCACTATTTTCACACTAATCGCAGGTAAACGCACCACCCATCCAAAGGGGCCCTAAGTTTGAGCTATCTAGACTTGGATCATGGGCCGGACTACCCGTCCAGGCCCAAAGGCACGCTTGAAAAGTGAGAGGATTTTGGCAAAAATATAAGCTCAAAAAATGGGTTTAAATAAAAAATAAGCTCGTTTTCTAAATGGGCCGAGCCTCGGGTAGAATTTTTTGTCTAGGCCCAGCCCAATTCGACCCAAATAAGTTGGTTTCTTACTATTTTGTTGTTGTTTTGCTATTGTTTTTTTAAATTTTGTTGTTATTGTTTGGATATTGTACAATTCTTGTTTTATTGTTAATTTTGCAAATATTTTAAAGGCATTTGCTTGTTGAGTTGCAACTATTTTAATGTTATTTAAGTATAAAATTTTTTAATATATTTTCAATTTGTTGGGAAAAAAGATCATTTTAATATTTTTAGTGTATATGATGTATTATACTTTTTAAGTTTGCTATTATATAAAACAATCTAAAATAAATAAATACGGGCGGGCTGGGTTAGGCTTGATTGTAGCATCTGTAATCTGGACAGAGTTTGGGCAGAATTTTAGGCATATTTTCACGTCGAGCTCGGATTTAGAAAACAAATCTAAAATTTTGTATCGATTCGGTCCATGATCAGGTCTAATATTATCTAATAAGAATGTGTTAGTAATTAGGTTGATAATAATCAATATATAGTATGATGTTTGTTCGATTCAAACCTTTGTTAATGGTTTGTCTAAACATGTAGAAAACTACTCAAACGAAAGTTCACCTTGCTTGTGATCGAGTTTATTAATTATTTGCATGAATTTAGAGCTATAGGTGATTTGCATTTTGTTTTGAGTTGTACCAAATAAATGCAACCTCAAAGTCTTACCCTTGCCGGTAACTCATACACGCTTGCTTGGAGTTATTATTGTTAGTACAAATTTTCGGTGAGGAAAATTTCGAACACACGAATGAGACTTGAACAAAAAATAAAGAAATAGGACAAGGCTCCAAGGCGTATATCAAGTCACTATCTTTAAGATTATATTCGCCCCCACCTATATTCAGTGTGCAAAAGAGTTTCAAGCAAATTAACCTCGAGCATACAATGAAGCCGATATCTATTTGCGCTTTGCACTGACAAGAATAGTCCACTAAGCATTGAGCAATGTATAACAAGAAACTCAATTTCTACAAAAAATTCTGCAATAAAGAAATTCTTTATAAAATAATCTAATAATATTAAAAGAATGGAGTAGAGGTGCTCATGGGCCGAGCCGAGCCCAGAAAAAAATTTTGGCCCGCATCCTAGGCCCGGGTCCTGCCCAGCCCGAAATATGGGCCTGAGATTTTGTCCAGGCCCAGCCCGAGAAAAAATTCCTAAGCCCGAGCCTGACTCGGCCCGGCCCATTTTTTTAATAAAACACTAGAAATTTATTTTTAAAAAAAGTATTTTAAAAATATTTTAAAATTTTAAAATATATATTTATTATATTTGGGCCGGGCCAGGCCGGGCTTGGGCCAAAAAAGTGGTGCTCGAGGCCCCGCCCGTTTTCTAAACGAACCTCATTTTTTTGTCCAAGCCCATATTCCGGGCCTATATTTTTACCCAAACCCTCCCATATTTCGGAAGGATAGAAAGAATATTAGAATTTGTTGGTGTGATTTCCAAATGAAATTTCATTTCTATTTATAGGAATTTTCATATCTCTTCATAGACATATTTCAGTAGGTGTGTTTTCTGAATAATTATATCTTTAAAAAGACACATAATTATTCATTTAATATTAAGATATTCAAATAATATTGCTTGAATAGTTATAAATTTATCAAAAATCAAGTGATATAACTCTTGACTAATAATAAAAAAATTTGACTTTTGATTAATTGCACAATTTCCTTTATAGTTATTAAAACATTATAAATATTTAAAAATTATAGATAGAATCTTCGTTTCGAAGCTTGATGGTTCTCTGGTTTTTTTCCCGAGTCTACAGTTTGATCATGTTTTGGTAATTTAACTTGATTCCGATTTATTGCAGGGTTTACAACCAAATACCAAAACCTAAGTGGGTGATTTCTATGGGGAATTGTGCGAATGGTGGTGGATACTGCCACTACTCGAGCTGTGTTGATAGAGGTTGTGGTAGAATAGCCCCTGTTGACATCTATCTTCCTGGTTGTCCACCGATGGCCAATTGCAGCAAAAGATTAAAAGGCGCAACTACTTCCTCCATTGGTGGTCTAAGTAAAAGGATATCACAATTTGCTTGCCTTCTTGGCTATTTTGAACGCCATATTTAGAGCAAATAAACTAGGTGAAAAGCACATATAGATGGAACAGGAATAGATTGCTTGTATGGTTGACTGTACGTTTTGTGTTCTGGGGATGCGACTTTAGTTTTCATTGCAAGTTTTAACGCACATTCTTAATGCATTTTTTCGAATCGAGTGAAATATTTTTCGAGTTAATCGAGTTTACGAGTCCTATTTTATCATCTTAATTGAATTTAAAATTTTTTCGAATCGAGTCGAGTAAAATTGTTCGAGTTAAATTAAAAAAAATTAAACATGTCAAATAAAAATATTGTTATATTATAACTAATTCCATGTTAGAGTACCTAAATTTGAAATCATATATATTTGAAAAATCTTTCAAATTTCAAAGCAAAATAATAAAATAATAAGATACTTGAGTATGATAAATTTGAATCATTAATTAGGTCCCAAAATTATTATTTTAGAAAATTTTTTAAATTTAAATTTTTTAATATATTTTTAGATTATTTTTTAAATTTTATAATTTTTTATAATTTTTTAAAAATATAAAATTTAAATTTTTGAAAATTATTTTATTTTTTGTAATTTTTGTTATGAGGGAGACCAATTTGCTTATTTTCAAAATTGACAGGGACCAAACGAATATTTACACTAATTTGTTATTCGAATTATTCGAATTGTGAAATTCAACTTGACTCAAACTCGAAACTTGAATTGAGTTATTCGAGTTGATTCGAAAAATTCAAATAACTCAAAATTCAAATTTTTTTCGATTCTTTCAAATAGAATCGAGTTTTGCTTACTCCTACTTTCATTGACAAGAAAATCTCTAATGTGTGTTTGTTTCATAGAAAACGATTTTCAAAATTTGTTTTAAAAAAATCTGTTAAACAACAAAAAATTTCTTTTCACAAAGTCATCCAACCACTTGAACATAGTTGGTCAGTCAATTTCATGGGTTTAAACTTTGGGCATCAAAAATAAAAAGAAAGTTATTATAATACCCAAATTTTGTTCGGCCCGAGCCCTAGTATTAAAACCAAAATATATATATACATAAAATAAATAAAATGTTCAGTTTTTTTTACAATAGCAGGCCTAAATCCCAGTGGCCCAAATGCTTAAGTGCTACCCACTAAGGCCCAAACCTAATTTGCCCTTAGCCCAATCACGAAGTGGCCCAACGCAAAATTAGAAGCAGAAACCCTAGCAGCTTCAGCGCCGCAATCAAGCTCTGCCCTCGCATGTGCGCCACCGCCTCCACGCCCAGCTGGCCCCGTACGGCCGAACCTGCGCGCAGACAAACAAACAACACCAACAGAGAAACAACCAGCAACGAAAAAGAAAACGAAAACGTGGCAATAACAGATTTTTTTATTGTTATTTATTTTGGTAATCTTGGCTATAAAAAGCCAATATAAGCGCTATCAACGGACTTTTTTTTTTCTACACACACACGATCAATACACAAAAAAAAAATTCAAAAAGCAATAGACTGAGTTTTGAAGGTTTTTTCCTTCTTTTTTTCTCCTCTCTGCATTTTTCTTTTTTTGTTTTTTATTATTATTCGAGCTTAAAAAAAAGAGAAAGGTGAGAGATCATACCTTCGCTAAGACGCTGTAGAAGCTCCGTTCACTCCGCTCGAATCGGGGTGGGCAGAACTTCGGCTGGTTGAAGCGGCGCTGAGAGGGGAGGGCGTTTGGGTGTTTTTTTTATATGTTTATTTTTTTATTTTCGTTTTGAAAAATGAAGATGTGGCTGCCAATTTAGGGTTTTACTTTTGACCCTTACATGATGTACGAAACGGCACCGTTTGGAGTCTGATCAGTGGCTCCAAAATGGTGCCGTATTGACCCAGATCCGTGCGCGACCCGACCCGCCCCATGGGGGATCTGCGCGCTCATGTTAATTGGGCTATTTTCAATCCCGGTCCCTCCGCCTTTTATGATTTCGCGATTAAACTTTTTTTATTTTGCCTTGAAATTTTTGTGTTGTTTTATTTTGGTCCTTTTCGAAACGCTGCGCATAGAAAGACTGGGATATTTACTGTTTAGATCCCTGCTTCTTCGCGCGTATTGTAATATAGTCCATTGCATCCTTTCATTATTTACTATTTGTACCTCATGTTTTGTTGTAGTTTCAATTTAATTCTTAACCTTTATTTTGATTGTTTTAATATATACTATTTTAAATCGGTTTATTTTTTTAATTTTACATTACTTTATTTACATACTTTAAACTATTGTATATAGCACTATTTCTAATATATATACATATATGTTGTTTAGTTTTAAATGGTTTTATATATTATTATTTCAAAATTTGATTATCTTTAAATTGGTTTATTTTAAGATTCCCTTTTATATATTATATTTAACCCATATTATATGTTATTTTAACTTGCTTTGTAAATGATCTATTTTAATTTATCGTATACATCATTTTGTTTTTAGTCGCTTTATATATTAATTTTAAAATTATCCTATACTATTTGCTTTAAATTTATTTATATTCACTATCTAAAACATGTTTACATACACTGTTTACTTAGTTTTATCACCTATTTTAATTATTTTGCATGTCTATTTTTAAACTTTATTTTATTATACACTTAATTTATTTCAACTTTTGTAAACTTTCATATATATGTATATATATACATGTACATTATTGATTTTTTAATTTATTAGCTTTTAAATGTTAATATTTACACGTAATCACTACTCTCATGTGTACGATATTTGTTGACACCATTTTTTGGATGAAAACGGGGTCGACTTGGATTTTGAAAAAAAAGAATGAAAACGGGAGTCGCCACCAATCCTTTTTTGACGAGGTGTGATTGGGTCACCTCAAAAGGTGGTTGTTTTTAATAAATGATTTAATTTTATTAAAACAACGATTTTGGTCTACGAAATTCAGAAAAATGAGTTCGGGAGTCGGTTACGCACGAGGAAGGATTAGCACCCTCGATACGCCCAAAATTGGTACCTAGTTGATTAATTAGTGTCTTAGTGTCGAAAATTTGAAAACTTGAAAGAATTTAAAATACGATCCCTCTTTGTAAAGAAAATGCTCAAATGTTAAGGACCTTCTCGTCTCACAATATAAAATGTCACATCCAGTAAGTTAGGACACGACATCTTGAATTTTCGAGAACGAGCTTGCCTTTTATATAAAAATTCGTGTATTTCAAAAGGTTATTCAGTTAGTTAAGGTGAACGAGGAAAATCGAAACCCAGTAAGTTAGGGCACGTTTCCTCGAATTCCCAAACACCGAATATTGCCTTTACTTGCAAAAATCTTATTTCGAGGTAACGAAATGCCATACCCAGTAAGTTAGGGAACAACACCTCGTATCTCCGAGAATAAGCATTTTTCAAAACTCATGTCACGATTTAAAAGAGTATTCCGTTATTTAGGTTAAAGGAGAAAAATCGAAACCCAATAAGTTAGGGCACGATTGTCTCGAATTACCAAATACGGAATATTACTTTTATGAAAGAATTATTATTGGGTTGGATATAATGATAATAAGAATAATATTAAAGTAAAGTAAACAATAATACTATATATAAATGTATATATATATGTATATAATAGAAATACACACTACTATATAATAATAATAAATATAGAAATACAAAAAGCAAATATAATAAAAATATTAAATTAAAGTAATAAAAAATAATACTATATATAAAATATATATATACATAAAAATATACACTAATATATAATAGTAATAGTGATAGCAAAAATAATAAAAATATAAGTAATATTAATAATATATTAGAATACAAAAGTAAAGTAATAACAATAGGGGTGATAATAATAATAATACAAACAATAATACATATATATAATAATAGTAGTTAGAAATAAAAAATAATAAAAGTAACAATAATGATAGTAATAATATAAATAAATATGGAGAGGGCATATATAATATAATAATAATATAAAAATAATATATACATGAGAAAAATAATAATAATATAAATAATAGTAAAAATAATAAAATAATAAAACAAAGCTCTCAACTCTCTTTCTCCCTCTTTTCTAAATCCGGCCGTTGGTCCGGCTTTGCTTCGGTCATGGACCCCCACGGGCCGCCATTGGCGCCACCGTACACGGCGGCCGGACCTCAAAAAACCTTTTTCGATAATGAAAATATGGATAAGCTTCTTACTTTTATTTTTACTTTCGTATAAAAAAACAAAATAAAATTGAAAGGAAAACAATAAACAAACAAAGAACTAAAGATAAGAATAGACAAAAGAAACCTCTTTTGCTTTGATCTTTGATTAATCTCCAAAAACTAGCCTTTCCAAGAAACAAAAATAACCTTTTTTACAAAAAAACACCTCCAAAAAACAAAAAAAACCTCTTCCAAAACAAAGAACAATCCTTCTCCAAAAAACCAAAAACCCACCTCTAAAAACAAAGTCTTGAATGGCTTTTATAGCCAAATTTTACAAGTGGAGTGGTTGGGGTGGTTTAGGTGGCCAAGGGTGGTGGAGTTGGTGGCTAAGGTGGGTGGCCAACAAAGGTGGTGGAGTAGGTGGCTAAGGTGGGTGGCCAACAAAGGCGGTGGAGTAGGTGGCCAAGGTTTTTATTTATTTATTTATTTATTTTTTGTGTTTGGGTTGGGATTAGGTTGGTTTAAGTTGGGCCAAAATTGGGCCTTTACAGCTGCCCCTCTTTGCTCATTTTCGTGTAACGAGAATAGAGCAAAGACATCAAAAGGGCCAATTTTGCCCGGTCTTGCCGAGTCTTGATTTTTTGGTGCTCATCTTCTTCCAGTAGCCTTATTCCAGTCTGCTACGTCTTGTTGCTTCGATCCACTCTACTGCAACTTCAGATACGCCTTGTAGCTTCAATCTACTCTGCTACGACTCCATGGGGATGAGATTTGTGTTTTTAGTCTGCTCCACTACTACTTAGGGAGATAAGACTTGATGCGATCTGCTTCACTATTGCTTAGGGAAATAAGATCTGTGGTTTTATCTGCTCCACTACTGCTTAGGGAGATAAGACTTAATGCGATCTACTCCACTACTGCTTAGGGAGATAAGATTGTAATCTTCAATCTATTCCACTGTTGCCCAAGGAGATAGAACTACTGGCTTTAATGTACTCCACTGTAATCGGAGAGGTAAAATCCGCCATCTTCGACCTGCAATCTATTCCACTGCTAAATACAGGGAGATAGAGTCTGTTTTCAATCCACTTCCTACCAATATAGGAAGGCAGGATCTGCAATCTTCAATCTATTCCACTGCCAGATACAGGGAGATAGAGTTATCGGCTTCAATGTACTCCACTGTAGTCACAGGGAGGTAAAATCTACCATCTTCGATCTGCTTCGCTGCCTAATACAGGAAGGCAAGATCTGCAATCTTCAATCTATTCCACTGCCAGATACAGTGAGATAGAGTTATCGGCTTCAATGTACTCCACTGTAGTCAGGGAGGTAAAATCTGCCATCTTCGATCTGCTTCGCTGCCGAATACAGGAAGGCAAGATCTGCAATATTCAATCTATTCCACTGCCAGATACAGTGAGATAGAGTTATCGGCTTCAATGTACTCCACTGTGGTCAGGGAGGTAAAATCTGCCATCTTTGATCTGCTTCGCTGCCAAATACAGGAAGGCAAGATCTGCAATCTTCAATCTATTCCACTGCCAAATACAGGGAGATAGAATTATCGGCTTCAGTGTACTCCACTGTGGTCAGGAAGGTAAAATCTGCCATCTTTGATCTGCTTCGCTGCCAAATACAGGAAGGCAAGATCTGCAATCTTCAATCTACTTCACCACCAGTATGGGGAGACAAGATCTGCATCTTGGATCGACTTCCTATCAATATAGGAAGATAGGACCTGCTATCTTCGATCTACTTCACGCCAATACATGAAGACAAGATCTGCTTTCTGCGATCTACTTCGCCACCAATATGGGAAGACAAGATCTGCATATTGGATCCACTTCCTATCAATATAGGAAGATAGGATCTGCTATCTTCGATCTACTTCACGCCAATACATGAAGACAATATCTGCTTTCTGCGATCTACTTCGCCACCAATATGGGAAGACAAGATCTGCATCTTCGATCCACTTCCTACCAATATAGAAAGATAGGATCTGCTACCTTCGATCTACTTCACGCCAATACATGAAGACAAGATCTGCTTTCTGCGATCTACTTCGCCACCAATATGGGAAGACAAGATCTGCATCCTGGATCCACTTCCTATCAATATAGGAAGATAGGACCTGCTATCTTCGATCTGCTTCACGCTAATACATGAAGACAAGATCTACTTTAATGACTTCAATCCCTCCCATTGCAACTTCAAGGGTATAGGATCTGTTTCTTTGATCTGTTCTCTGGGGAATATGACCTGTAAAATCCATTTTATGGACCTATTTATGCCTAGTGTTTAGGATGGCATGATCAGAATGAATCAAATGCTTCTAACTAGATGTGTATGAATGAATGCAGAATGTCATGAGAATGATCCATTTTTAATGTTTGAGTTGTCATTGCTCATGTTTTATCACTGACGTGTTACAACGCCTTCTTGCTCGGCTGGCATATCCAAAGAAACACTTAGTCAGATTGCCCCCACTGCGAACGTCAAAGTTTAATCCACTGGGACATAAAATTTGTACCATCAATCTCCCACCGTAAACTAAGGGTAGAAGGATATGGCTTTTTCTCGATCCTCTGCTATCACAATTCAATGATACAGAATGTGAAACTCTTTGATCTCCTACACCATTCCCAAGGTGTCATACCAAATGTTTATGTACAAATGCAAAATTTCCTTCTCCGAGAAAACCTTTTCTTATTACTTGGTGAACATCGCTTGTTTGTTCATTGAAGCTTTGCCACCAACACGACATCTTGTCATTTTGTTCAATGTTTGGACAACAAAATTTGAAAGGATAGTCCCGACTTGGACTCTTCCTTTTTGGACACTTTGAATTTGGTGTGCTCTAAACAACAGTCCTGTTTCAGGCTCCTTCATTATTTAGAAATTTCTAGAGTAATATGCAAAACTCCAATTGCTTGAACATTCAGTTTATTAATAGTTATTCTAAATGTTTTTCGAGAAGGTTACCACAACGAACAAACAAATGTTATTGAGAACAAATCTCGAGATGAATGAGTTAATCGAGATAGCAAATTTTGCTAAGATAAAAAATGAAATAAGACAATGGACAAGAATGAAATTTTATTGGGGAGCAAAGCTTGAACTGAATACAATAATCAAGACAACAAATTTTGCCAAGATTCAAAGTATAAGATGACAACAGGTGCCCCAGATATCGCAGCACGAGCTTCCCTGCACAAGTTTTCTAAAGACCATTTAATATGTGTTTGGAATCTACAGTATTTTGTCGATACCCCAAGATGTCACCTACTCTTTCTTGCGATTCAGGTGTAGTAAGACCACCACATGCTTCAGATCCTGCTCAAAAATTCGAGCCGTTCCGTTCACCTCACGCTTCAAAATTCGAGCCGCCTTTTTCAGGTTTTCAACTCAAATCCCCTTTGGTCTCAAGGTGCCTTTTGCGGGTTTTTACCTTGGCCTCTCCCTTTTTTTTTTTTGAATGCCCCCTTTTTAAGTGAAATACTTCTTGACTGAGTCTAAATTTACAGGATTTGACAGGCTTTTACCATCCATTTCGCTCAGGATTAAAGCTCCTCCTGAAAAGGCCTTTTTTACCACATAAGGACCTTCCCAATTTGGCATCCACTTTCCTCTAAAATCCTTTTGTAGAGGAAGAATCTTTTTCAGCACCAGGTCCCCCTCGTAAAATTCTCTGGGACGAACTTTTTTGTTGTAAGCTCGCATCATTCGTTTCTGATACATCTGACCATGACGAATAGCTTTTAACCTCTTTTCTTCTACCAAGTTTAACTGGTCATATCTGGATTGAATCCATTCAGCCTCATCCAACTTTAGTTCAGTTAATACTCGGAGAGAAGGAATTTCAACTTCTATGGGTAAAACTGCTTCCATCCCATAGACTAAAGAAAATGGTGTTGCCCCGGTAGAGGTTCTAACAGAAGTGCGATATGCCAGGAGAGCAAAAGGTAATTTCTCGTGCCAATCTTTGTAGGTTTCAGTCATTTTTCCTATAATTTCTTGATGTTTTTGTTAGCTGCTTCCACGGCACCATTCATTTTTGGACGGTACGATGACGAATTGTGGTGTCTGATCTTGAACTGACTACAAACTTCCGCTATTGAGTTGTTGTTTAAGTTCAGCGCATTATCGGATATGATCCTTTCAGGCATCCCGTATCGACATATGATCTCTTTTTTCAGAAACTTGCTAACTGCCGACTTCGTGACATTTGCATATGAAGCCGCCTCCACCTATTTAGTGAAGTAATCAATAACCACAAAGATAAAACGATGCCCATTGGAAGCTTTTGGAGATATTGGCCCGATAACGTCCATTCCCCACATGGAGAAAGGCCATGGAGAAACCATAACATGAAGGGGTGAAGGTGGTGCATGCATTTTGTCACCATAAATTTGACATTTATGGCACATCTTGGCATAATTAATGCAATCCCCTTCCATGGTGGACCAATAGTATCCAAATTTCATAATTTGTCTGGCCATCGTGAAGCCATTGGCATGCGTTCCGCAGATACCTTCATGCACTTCTTCCAAAATTTCCTTTGCCTCAACAGCATCCACACACCTTAACAGTACTTGATCTTTCCTTTTTATACAAAATTTCCCCATCAAGGACATAGTCAATGGCTAATCTCCTTAATGTCTTCTTATCATTTCTGTCGTATGGTCAGGGTACTCGCGACTCTTCACATATCGCAATATGTCATGGTACCAAGGGTGATCATCCTTTCCCTCTTCATTGTCAATGTTGCAACAATGGGCTGGAGCCTCATAGATGCTGATCTGGATAGGCTTCATATCTTCTAATTTGTTCACTTTAAACATGGAGGCTAAAGTGGCCAAAGCATCTGCCATCTGGTTTTCATCTCGTGGGAGGTAACTAAAGGTGACACTATCAAATTCCTCGATCAATTCCATAACCAATTTTCGATAGCGAACCAACTTCGGGTCTCTTGTTTCCCATTCCCCCTTGAGCTGGTAAATTACTAATGCAGAGTCCCCGTATACCTCTAGCACCTTAATTTCCGCTTTATGGCTGCCCGAATGCCCATAATGCAAGCTTCATACTCAGCCATATTATTTGTGCAGTCAAAGTCCAATTTGCTAGTGAAAGGATAATAATCTCCACTAGGGGACACGAGTACTGCCCCAATTCCGTTGCCTATAGCATTTGAAGCTCCGTCAAAACTCAACTTCCAAGGACCACCTTCTTGGAAATCTTTCTTTACGGTTGCGGCATACATCAAATCCTCATTTGGGAAATCGAAGTTCAATGGCTCATAATCATCGAGAGCCCTACTTGCTAGGAATTCCGCTATTGCACTCCCTTTGACCGCCTTCTGGTTCACATAGACTACGTCAAATTCAGATAGAAGAATTTGCCGTCGAGCCATTCTTCCATTCAGAGCGGCTGACTCCATCAAGTATTTCAGAGGGTCTAATTTGGAGATTAACCAGGTCGTATGGTACAACATGTACTGTCTCAGTCTCCGAGTTGTCCAAATTAAAGCACAACATAATTTCTCGATTGGCGAATATCTTGTTTCGCATTCGGTGAACTTCTTACTGAGATAGTAGATCGCTCTTTCCTTTCGTCCTGATTCGTCATGTTGACCAAGCACGCATCCCATGAAATTTTCAAATACTGCCAAATACAGTATGAGCGGTTTGTCTGGGCAGGGTGGCATCAGTACTGGGGCGTTGGATAAGTAATGTTTGACTTTTTCAAAAGTTTTTGACATTCCTCATCCCATACACCTGGATTATGTTTCTTGAGGAGGCGAAATATGGGGTCGCATTTCTCAGTTAGCTGTGAGATGAACCGAGCAATATAGTTCAGCCTTCCTAGAAAACCTCGAACCTCCTTTTGAGTGCGCGGCGGGGGTAATTCTTGTATTGCTCTTACTTTGTCAGGATCAATCTCAATTCCTCTTTCACTGACCACGAATCCAAGCAATTTTCCTGATCTGACCCCGAATGTGCATTTTGCTGGATTTAGCTTTAGCTGAAATTTCCTCAATCTCGTAAATAATTTCTTAAGGACCTGCACATGTTCCTTTTCTGTTTTAGATTTTGTAATCATGTCATCAACATAGACTTCTAACTCCTTATGCATCATGTCATGGAACAGTGTTACCATGGCCCTCTGATACGTTGCCCCTGCATTTTTCAACCCAAATGGCATCACCTTATAACAAAAAGTTCCCCATAGGGTTATGAACGTAGTTTTCCTCATATCCTCGGGATGCATCTTAATTTGGTTATATCCCGAGAAGCCATCCATGAAAGAAAACAGTGAATGTCCTGCTGTATTGTCTACCAAGGCGTCGATATGCGGCAAGGGAAAGTTATCTTTTGGGCTAGCCTTATTTAGATCTCTATAATCCACACACATTCGTACCTTCCCATCTTTCTTAGGGACAGGAACAATGTTAGCTACCCACTCGGAGCATTTGACCACCTTCAGGAACCCAGCGTCGAATTGCTTTTGCACCTCTTCTTTTATTTTTAACACGATATCAGGCCTCATTCTTCGGAGTTTTTGCTGAACTGGTTTGCAATCCTCCTTTATAGGAAGTCGGTGAACCACGATGTCAGTACTTAACCCCGGCATATCTTGGTATGACCATGCGAAGACATCTTTGAACTCTCGCAGCAATTCAATGAGGTCTTGTTTTACTTCTTCAGCTATGCGGGTACCAATCTTTAACACCTTTCCCTCTTCCAAGATCACTGTCTCTATCGTCTCTTCGTGGGGTAGAATCTGTTTCTCTTCCTGCTCTACCATTCTCAACAAGTCCAGAGATAGGTTGCAATCTGTGTTATCTTCAAAATCTTGAGATTCCTTTGGACACATATCTCGTTCAAAAAGATTTTCTAAGTCATAGTAGAGTCACTCATATCATTGATATCTTGGGACCTGTTATAGGTATCAAAGAATGTACAGGGAATGTATGAATTTAAGGATTCTTATTTAGTATGACCATGAATGTATGAAAAAAAGAATTTCAAAAGAATATATACTCAAAATGCGAAGATATATTTCATTGAAATCACAATGTCCACATATAAGCCTATTTCAGTTCACAAAAGTTTTCATTTTCTCTAGGCTTAGAACAATTAATGTTTTGAATATTACTCTGGAAAAGCTCTAAAAACTTCAGGCATTTCTTCCGCGGTCCAATTGTTTAAAACACTCCCAGGTTCAACGGGATAGATGCCTGACGTACTTCCTCCTTCAAATTCTTCTTCACATATGGCATTGATGCTTAAGTTTCTTAACATTTCCTCTGCGGTCTTCTTTCTTGGAGCCCTCAGTTCAGAATACATAGTTCCTCCCGACATGAATGTCTTGGATATGTGGGGAAAGCCATAGGTTCCCAGTCGACTTCTTTTCCGTTCAAACGCGCATTCCTTCTATCTTGTCTCTTTTCTAACTCTTTCCTTCTCTGTTTGGTATTTGGTTTAAATCCTAAACCAAAACGATCTTGTTTGTATTTCACTACTGGTGCCCCCATCCTTCCCTGAAGGCATCTTCCAAGTCCTCTTCCAGGCACAGCTCCTTTCCCAACTGTCGCTTGTAATCCCATCCTTGTGGCTTTAGACATGCTGGGCGTCGGAATCTTCTTTCCCCCTATGACAAAGGTTGCATTTACGAACTCCAAAGATCGAAAAGAACATTCAACTGCCTCGTCGTCTATTCCCAAATATGGTGTATCATTGGTTACCAATGCAATGATATCTTCCTCGGCGTCAATTGTAATTAACCGGCCTTCTATTACCAATTTTAACTTCTGGTGCAATGATGAAGGCACCGCCCCTGCCGAATGAATCCAGGGTCTTCCTAATAAGCAATTATATGACGGCTTGATATCCATCACTAGGAAGTCCACATCGTATGTATTTGGGCCAATTAAAAGAGGTACTTCTATTCTTCCTATCACCTTTCTTTCGGTACCATCAAACGCTCTCACTATATTTTGGCATGATCTCATGTGAGAGTTATCCACCGGTAACCTACTTAAGGTAGATAGGGGTAAAACATTCAAGGCTGATCCATTGTCAATTAGCACTCCAGCTAACATATACTCCCCGCAACGAGCAGTGATGTGTAATGCTTTGGTAGATCCTCTTCCCCTGGCGGTATTTCATCATCATTAAAAAGATGAAATTATCGGCATTGATATTATTAACCAAGCGGTCCAACTTATTCACCGAGATATCTTTAGTGACATAAATTTCATTTAGCACCTTAATCAACGCATTACGATGTATCTCTGAACTTATAAGCAACTCAATACGGAGATACGAGCCGGTTGCTTATGTAATTGTTCTACCACGCTGTACTCGCTATGTTTCAAGAATTTTAGAAATTCTTTGGCTTGATTTTCAGTTACCGGCTGATTGACACTCGATTCAATTTCGTCTGTTTTTGTTTTTCCTAGCTCAACTGCTAAAGCTTTTTCTTTTCCAGATTTCACTATCGCGTCTGCCGGATCATAGCGCTTTCCACTTCGTGTATAGAATCCTTCCTTCTTTTCTGAAGCATTTACCGAGCTCTCTTTTCCTGGAATCGTTACATTGCAATCGTAACTCCAAGGAACCTTTTTGTTATCCTTGTAAGGAAAGGATACAGGTTTTTGGATTATAACTTTTGGCCCTATTTGTATTCCAGATTCTTTGTTCATTGGCTTTGAAATGATAACCACTGGATGACGAAGCTCTTGGGTTCTCCTTGCAGATCCTTCTCCTGTAGCACAAACTTCTTCCTCTTTTAACCCTTTGATTTCTTCATAAAACTCCATTTCTTTGCTATCCATAAAGTTTTGCACCACGATTCCGAACTCGGTGCATTCCTGGATGTCATGATCTTCTTCTGCGTGGAACTCACAAAATCTCTTTGCTTGTTCAGGCCTTTCTATCGAATCTTGCTTGATAAGACCTCTTTTTACCATTTGTTTCCAAACCCATCCAAGAGGGGTTTTTATCTCTGCCACGTTGGCTTTGACTCTTCTTCCTTCATTCTCACTTATCGCGTTTACCCTATTATCGTCATGATTGGGCAACGGATTTTCTGCTACATTTGGCCCCGATGAGTCGCCAATCTTTACGATCCCCATATTGATAAGTTTCTCCACTAACTTCTTGAATGCAGTGCAGTTCTCAATCGAGTGCCCCTTAATCCCCGCGTGGTACTCGCATTGGGAGTTTGTGTCATACCATTTGGGGTACGGAGGTTGCATGGGTTTTAGGTAAAATGGAGATACCACATGTGCATCAAATAAATTCTGATACAATTCTTTATACGTCACCGGGATGGGTGTGAATTGAGGTCTTTCTATATTTGGCCTTGAATTGGACTCCCGTCTCGAAGAACCTTGCTGATTAGTGGTTGTTGCTCTGGCTTGTCCCACCGTGATTGATCTAGAATGGTCTTTGTTAAACATGCTTGTGTTATTTATCTCATGCTCTTTCTTTCTCGGTGCTGACCTTTTAGCACTTTCTCCTGCTTCTATCTTGCCACTCCTTATGGCATTTTCTATCATTTCTCCAAACATCACTATGTCTGAAAAGCTTTTGGTGGCACTACCCAGCATGTGATTGAGAAATGGAGCTTTCAAAGTATTGATAAAAAGCATGGTTATCTCTTTTTCTAAAAGTGGTGGTTGAACTTGTGCTGCTACCTCCCTCCATCTTCGAGCATACTGGCGAAAGCTCTCATTAGTTTTCTTTTCCATATTTTGCAATACAATTCGATCGGGTGCTATGTCCATCACATGTCTGTACTGTTTTATAAAGGCCTGCGCCAAATCTTTCCAAGAGTGGATTTCAGCTCGACTCAATTGATTGTACCATCTAGCCGCTGACCCGATCAAACTATCCTGAAAACAGTGAACCAACAACTGCTCGTTGTTGATGTACCCGGTCATTTTTCGGCAAAACATAGTGATATGAGCATCGGGACAACTTGTCCCGTCATATTTTTCAAACTCTGGCATTTTAAACTTAGGAGGGAGGATTAAATCAGGCACCAAGCTCAGATCTTTAGCGTCCATTCCTCGGTGGTAATCAGCACTTTCCATGGCCTTAAACTTTTCCTCCAGCCATTTACATCGGTCTTCCAATTGCTTTGACAGATCCACTTTCGTCTTTTCCACTTCTGCCACGTCATCGAGGTCAGGGACTATGAGATTGGTGGGATTCTCTCCGGAATTGTTACTTATTCCGATTGGAGGACTCGTTTGGAATTGTTGGGGTCTAATTGTAACAGAGGGTCTTTGTGGATACATTTTAGCTTGAGTATGCGCGTGCAGAGGGGTAAAGCCTGGAGGGTAAAGGGTTCATCACTATTTCCATCTTCAACATTAACAATAGGGTCCTTTCCCTTGTCTTTTCCTCCTTTCAACAGTTGCGTTAACTTTGCCATCATGTCGTCTTGGGATTCTCGCATCTCTTGCTGAATCTTTTCCAACCGCTCTTCTATCTGATCTTGCATATCTCTTTGGAGCTGCTCAAGTTTTTCTAGTCTTTGATCCATGTTTCTTGACTTCGCTCGAGTTCCGTAAGAGTGACGGTTTTCCAGGTTAACTGAAATAATTTTATTTAGTTAGGGTCTTTTAATGGTCATTAATGCATATAATGCAATGCATGAAATGAAAGCAAAAGGCGTTAATTCTAGTTCAATTTCATTATGAAAACTTTACTAGAAAATAAACTTTTTTACATAAGGTGGATTACATATACGACTTAGCCCTAAAACTCAAAATTCTAATCCTCCTAAGCAACGAGGCTAGCTCCTGTCCTCGACTCGACTCTAATTCGTACTTCACGCTTAACACATCAGCTTGTACTGCTAACGTCTGCAAGTGATCAGCCACCTCTCGGATTTGAAGCACGGCTTCTCCCATGATTTGATCTCTATCTCTTACTTGGTTCTGAAAGTAGTGCAACTGCTCAGTTTGACGATCTTCATTAGATCTCATGTGCTCAATCCGCATCTCGCAACTTCGCAATGCTGCTTCTAACTCTTCAATTCTTCGTTTCATCTCTTCAATTCTACTTAGGCTTGCTTTTAATTCCATCACAGAATTTCGATTTCGGTGCCGATTGAGAGATTCTTCTAACTCGGACACTCTATTTTCTAGTTCCCCTTTTTCTTTCTGATTCTCTGACAGACTTTTCTTTAAAGTCTCGTTCTGGGTTTGAACTTCTTGAAACCTCGTTTCCCATCTATCAGCTTTGTTCTTTTCTTCTTGAACTTCCTTGCGCCATTGTTCAGAAGTCTTTCCCAACCCGGCGGTTCTCATTGATGATCGCAACTTCTTGTAATCTGTTTTCAGACTGTCCAGATCTTCTTCAGCCCTAGCTTTTCCTTTTCTTAATCGCTCCATCTCGAGCTTCTGGACATCTACATCCAACCTTAAGTTTGTTTTTTCTTCCTCCATTTGCTCTATCTGTTTTTCCAACTCTGCATTTCTTCTTTCAAAATCTTGCTTCAAAATTTCTAGTTCAGAAGGGATGACCCGTAAGTGCTCCTCTATCGAATGACTGCCTTCGGGGCTTGATTTGGGGACATTGTCATTGATTCTTCTGACCCTCCATTCTTCATATTCGGGGTTGTCATTGGTCCTACAGCTAGTCACTTCATTTGGTGAGTCTGATTCCACGCATTGGATATCTCTCGAATCCTCTTTTTGTAGCCATCACCCCCATACGAGAATTCACACTCGGCCAGCCCCTGGGTTGCGGGTATAAACTGTCTTGATCTGTACTGTCTGAGCACTAATAACGGGGCATAGCCAATAGCTCCCCAGATTCCAAGCAAAGGGACCCAATCAAAACTACCGCATCGGTACAAAATTTCGTCTGGAAGTAACCACGGAGCTCTCCATTCAATGTCTTCTTCATGCAAGTTTTGAAGAATTGCCATCCATTTTTCCATTGAAATGTCGTCCCTTCTCGGTGTAGCTATCATCTCCTTTAGCGGCGAATAGTTTTCAGAGAAGACCCGATATGACACCTTATCCACTTTCCAAAAATGACTGTGGAACCACGCAAGTAACAACTGTGCACATCCAATGAACCTGCCTTCGCCCGCTCGCCGACAGGTACTCAATGATCTGAATGTCTCCGCTAAAATTGCTGGAACCGGGGTAACTCCTTTATCAAGGTGGTCGAACAAATCAGTAACCGCCTCATCAATATGCCCCAAAGCTCTAGGAAAGATAACTAAGCCATATATGCTTAGGGCGAAGATATCTACCCTCTTTTTTATATCCGGGTGCACCAAAGCCACATCTTTCAAACTCCTCCAAGAAATGCACTTGTTATCCCCTTTTTGTTTAATTCGGGCCGTAACCCACTGCTCACTCATGCCTGTTATGTTCATTAACCTTCTCAAAAAGGGTACATTTGCGGCTCTTGAGTAGATTCTGTCGACTTGACTCTTTGAACACCGAAGTAAAGCCATATATTCTTCTATCGTAGGCACCAAGTCAACTTTCCCGAACGAAAAACAACTATAGGCGGGATTCTAAAATTGTGCGAGAGCCCGGAATAGGTGCTTATCTACCTTCATATCTAGCAGGTACGGCAAGTCCCCGTAATGGGAATAAAACAACCGTCTGGCCTCCTCGTCCCAATGGTCCCAAATTCCTTTCAACTCTTGTAAATCGTTCTGGGTTATGCTGATGCGGGTAAAGTCCCATAGCTCTGATATATATCCTTCAGCCAAACTATCCCCTTTCTCTTGCTGTGTCGTTTCCGACCAAATTCGGACTGCCGCATTATCTTCCACCTTATCAAGAAACCTTCTTTCCATGATAAGCTTTCTTTCTAGAAACCGAATATGAACCAACGCCTTGAAATAATGAAATGCCATGCAGTTGAAATGTCATGCATCCAAAGTAAAACAACAAATATCAGTACCAGATGTAAACATATAATCCAAGACAATTCAAAAAGAATAAAAGCACATCAGGGTATCTACTAGGGTTTGGTGTAGTTCTACTTAAGGTGAGTTCCTAAGGTTTACTACACGGGGTTTGGTTCTAAAGCAAAGGTACCCGAACCAGCAGATTCCTCGATCTTCACCCATTATAGGCTCATATAGACCGAGTTCGGTTCAGGGGAATACATTTCCCTATGGCTGCACGGAGATGAAAATCTCACGAAGACATAGGTACGGATGTATCCCGAAAGCGATCCACTATCCTGCACGGAGGTGAAAACCTCACGAAGGAGTAGCTTCTCACTCCCACTTAAAAGGTGTGACCAACGGTCATGCAATGCAATGCAAAGATATAAAAGTTTAAAATACGAAACATGATGAAAACTATAGCTCAAAACAAATGAAATGCAATGAGAAGATCGTATATTTAAATCAAATTTTCAACTTTCGACAAAAAGACAAAAAATAATCAACTCGTGGCTTGACTCACTTATTTTGAAAAAGTCCCCACCGGAGTCGCCAAGCTGTTGACACCATTTTTTGGATGAAAACGGGGTCGACTTGGATTTTGAAAAAAAAGAATGAAAACGGGAGTCGCCACCAATCCTTTTTTGACGAGGTGTGATTGGGTCACCTCAAAAGGTGGTTGTTTTTAATAAATGATTTAATTTTATTAAAACAACGATTTTGGTCTACGAAATTCAGAAAAATGAGTTCGGGAGTCGGTTACGCACGAGGAAGGATTAGCACCCTCGATACGCCCAAAATTGGTACCTAGTTGATTAATTAGTGTCTTAGTGTCGAAAATTTGAAAACTTGAAAGAATTTAAAATACGATCCCTCTTTGTAAAGAAAATGCTCAAATGTTAAGGACCTTCTCGTCTCACAATATAAAATGTCACATCCAGTAAGTTAGGACACGACATCTTGAATTTTCGAGAACGAGCTTGCCTTTTATATAAAAATTCGTGTATTTCAAAAGGTTATTCAGTTAGTTAAGGTGAACGAGGAAAATCGAAACCCAGTAAGTTAGGGCACGTTTCCTCGAATTCCCAAACACCGAATATTGCCTTTACTTGCAAAAATCTTATTTCGAGGTAACGAAATGCCATACCGAGTAAGTTAGGGAACAACACCTCGTATCTCCGAGAATAAGCATTTTTCAAAACTCATGTCACGATTTAAAAGAGTATTCCGTTATTTAGGTTAAAGGAGAAAAATCGAAACCCAATAAGTTAGGGCACGATTGTCTCGAATTACCAAATACGGAATATTACTTTTATGAAAGAATTATTATTGGGTTGGATATAATGATAATAAGAATAATATTAAAGTAAAGTAAACAATAATACTATTTATAAATGTATATATATATGTATATAATAGAAATACACACTACTATATAATAATAATAAATATAGAAATACAAAAAGCAAATATAATAAAAATATTAAATTAAAGTAATAAAAATAATACTATATATAAAATATATATATACATAAAAATATACACTAATATATAATAGTAATAGTGATAGCAAAAATAATAAAAATATAAGTAATATTAATAATATATTAGAATACAAAAGTAAAGTAATAACAATAGGGGTGATAATAATAATAATACAAACAATAATACATATATATAATAATAGTAGTTAGAAATAAAAAATAATAAAAGTAACAATAATGATAGTAATAATATAAATAAATATGGAGAGGGCATATATAATATAATAATAATATAAAAAATAATATATACATGAGAAATAATAATAATATAAATAATAGTAAAAATAATAAAATAATAAAACAAAGCTCTCAACTCTCTTTCTCCCTCTTTTCTAAATCCGGCCGTTGGTCCGGCTTTGCTTCGGTCATGGACCCCCACGGGCCGCCATTGGCGCCACCGTACACGGCGGCCGGACCTCAAAAAACCTTTTTCGATAATGAAAATATGGGTAAGCTTCTTACTTTTATTTTTACTTTCGTATAAAAAAAACAAAATAAAATTGAAAGGAAAACAATAAACAAACAAAGAACTAAAGATAAGAATAGACAAAAGAAACCTCTTTTGCTTTGATTTTTGATTAATCTCCAAAAACTAGCCTTTCCAAGAAACAAAAATAACCTTTTTTACAAAAAAACACCTCCAAAAAACAAAAAAAACCTCCTCCAAAACAAAGAACAATCCTTCTCCAAAAAACCAAAAACCCACCTCTAAAAACAAAGTCTTGAATGGCTTTTATAGCCAAATTTTACGAGTGGAGTGGTTGGGGTGGTTTAGGTGGCCAAGGGTGGTGGAGTTGGTGGCTAAGGTGGGTGGCCAACAAAGGTGGTGGAGTAGGTGGCTAAGGTGGGTGGCCAACAAAGGTGGTGGAGTAGGTGGCCAAGGTTTTTATTTATTTATTTATTTATTTTTTGTGTTTGGGTTGGGATTAGGTTGGTTTAAGTTGGGCCAAAATTGGGCCTTTACAATATTCCTTGATTGTTTATATTCATTAGTGTATATTTAAATTTACGAATAATCAATTCGCGTTGTACATTATCATTCTATCACATTTTATCCACTTAAAAGGTTATGTTTCATGTCATTTAAGTATCAAAACCAATTTATTCAAAAAACTTTCAAGATAACACAAAGTTCGGTATTTGGAATCTTCGAAAGAATTGAGCCCTAACATATTGGGTTCCAATTTTCCTCGTCGAATCTAAATAATCGAGAATATCTCTTTAAATTAAAACATAAATAAAGAGCTCATTCTCGGGAATTCGATACGTTGTGTCCTAACGCATTGGATATGACATGTTGTTTTATCGAGACGAGGATTTTTCTAACAAATAAAAATAAAGGCAATATTCGATATTTAGGAATTTTGTGAAATCGAACCCTAAATTACTGGGTTTTGATTTTTTTTTACCCAAATAATCGGATATCCTTCTCAAATGCATAGATTTTAAAAGTCAAAAGATAAACTTAATTTCGAGGATTTAAAATGTTGCGCTCTAACTTACTGAGTGTGTCAATTTATTTCTTTGAAATAAGTGAGTCTCATCATCCAATTTATTTTATTCAAATTTTCTTTTCAAAGGATCATATTTTAAAATCTTTTCAAATTCTCGACACTAAGACATTAAACAATCAATTCGGTACCAATTTTGGGCGTTACGAGGGTGCTAACCCTTCCTCGTGCGTAACCGACTCCCGAACCTATTTTCTCAAAATTCGTAGACCTAAAATCGTTTTCAAGGTGATCCAATCACACCTCACTAAAAGATTGGTGGTGACTCCCATTTTCATTTTCAAAGTCGACAACTAAACTTTTTTTGTTTTTCAAAAAAATGGTTTCGACAGGTATAAAAAGAGATCCGTTATTGTTACAAACCATTTTCATTTTGGTTACTCACTGTTTATTTGGGGTAATGCAATATTATTATATACTCATTTTAGTCATCTGACTTTAATAAGTTTTTATTTTAGTCGCTCTTTTATTTTATTAAATTTCTATTTTTTTATTTTTAAGAATTAATTTTAGTTTTATTTCCTATGAAGAGAAAAACATGAGCTTTTACATGAAAAAAAATCATTTTATCTTTTTAATTTTCTTTAATTTTTAGAATTAATTTTTGTTTTTTTCTAGTAAAAGGCTAAGAATTAACTGGGATTTTATTGGGAAAAACTTGAATTTTTATAGAAAAAACTATTTTTATTTTTTTTAAATTTTTTTAGAATTAATTTTAAAATTTTCATTAAATAGGGAAAACTTTAGGTTTTTTACATGAAAAACTTGAGTTTTTACGAAAAACCAGAGTTCTTATGGGGAATTGAATTATAGGGAAAAATTGATGTTCCATTTTGTAGTTGAATAACTCAATTTCTCGTAAAAAAGAAAATGTGTGACCAAAATAAAAACGTATTTAAGTTGAGTGACTAAAATGAGTGTACAATAATATCGCCTAACCCCAAATTAGCGTCAGATGCCCAAAATGAAAACTATTTGTAACAACGGTGCCTTTTCTTATTCTGAGGCTCAAAATGAAAATTTATAAAAATTAGATGAACAATCGTGTAGTTTACCCTTTGAAAATTCATCCTTAGGTAATAATTATTTCTAATTATATCTCAATGACATATTTAAGTAATTATTTTAACCGGTTAATATTTAGTATACTAGTGCATATATATTTTTATATTCTATAAGCAGTTTTAAAAAATGATCATATATCTTTTTTTTAGTATTTATTTATTTTAATATTTTATTATATCTCTATAAAACACTTCTCGCAACTTTCAGTCTTTCTTGTGAAGTCTAAAATCTCTAATTACAATGTATTAAATTATCTATCGAATTAGATGTAATTAAAGCATCCGTTAACACTTTCCTTTTATCAGAGAAGACCGCAAAAGAGTGAAAATAGAAGAAAACATGAAAGTCCAAACACATTAATAATAGTGTGAATTACATTATTAATCCCTTAATTATAGATAATTTTTCATTTTGGTTATTTAATTAATTACAATTTGATCACTAATGTTTTAAAAATTATTTTTTAATCACCTTGTTTTTATGTAGCTTACGGTTGCACTTTTTTCGTTGGCATGAAAACAATTTTAGTCCTAACTTTTATACTTTTTTTTTATCAATTTAACCTTAATTTTATATAAAAACTATAAAAAAAAACTCAATTCTTTTTTAAAAAAATTTATATAAAAAATCAAGAATTTTCAACATTTCCATAAAATAATGAAAACGGATAAAAAAATAAATTTCAATCTCTTTAACATAACATTCATATGGTATAAAGCTTAAATAGGATTAAAAACTAATGTTCATATAAGAAAACTCAAGATTCTATTGCAATAAAGCTCAAGATTATTCAATATTAATGTAACACCCCAAACCCGGCTTAGACGTTATGGCCGAATCAGGGAGTGTTACGAAGAAGGGTTTTGAAACTAATGTTACTTCGATAAAAACCTTGTATAGTTACTTGTTAAAAAGAGTTCGAACATTACAAAACATATTCACTTACATATTCATTATTGAAACCGTCTTTAGTTTGTTCATTCACCAAAACATAATTTGCAGTGGAAACCTTAAAAGCTGTTATATTTTGAAAACTCAGTTCGTATTTTTAGAAAACATTTGTTTGCGTAAAATCGAGATTTTGTCACTTATCGCACTTTAGAAATCATAAATGCATCCAAATCTAAAAATTTAAAATAAACAGTTCAAAAGTCTAGAGAGTCCAAAAATTACAAAACTCTCAAGAAAAACCAGAAATTTAATTAAAACCATTAACTCTAAGAAAGTTTTCTTATTAGTGGTCACCACTGAGCCTCCGTCTCACCGACCAGCCTATGTTTGAGGGTTACCTGAACAAAACAACAAATAATGTGAGTTTTCATAAACTCAGTGTGTAACTCACGGGAACATATATGCATAAAATTTAGATTTCCAGTATATCAAAATGGAAGTGGACATAAGTTCTTAACAAAATCAGATCATATCAGAATCAGATTATCAGAAATATACAGATATGCAGAATCTTACCCCTATCCTCTATACATCATCTCTGTCTATCCCAACACACCATGTAGGGCATAAAACACCCATCCATCCTTACACACCACATAACGTCTGTACGACACTTATCAGAATAATATGCAGCCAAGCTGCTAGAATGTCGGCGAAACGTCACCTCACAAAACACTTCATCTACATATACAATCCCACCCCATATACTGATACAGAAAACAGATATGCGAACATAACAGTTTTAACATGTTCAAATACGGATATCATACAAACTTATGCAAATCAGTCAGACATACATATCGGTTTTCCTATACTCAATCAATCTATCAGATTGACAGATCTCATACGATAGGGTTTGGTTAGCTCTTACCGACCCTATGGAAGGCCCACAGTTGATCGGAACGACACGTGTGACCCTAGGGATAATTTCAGAATTTCTGGCCCACACGCCCAAATTGGCCTTGCTCGTGTGGCCCACATGGCCTGACCCATATCCCACACGCCCGTGCGGCGTTGACAGACCACTTTTTAGCTTTCGTCGAACCTCAATTTCTCCTGTTTTCATTCCACACCTGGTTAGTTTCTGATGCTATAGCAATCCCGAGACCTCTGAAACCTAAAAATGCTATTCAAGCGATCAATTATAAGTGTCGAAACACCAATTTATCAAAACCTCAATCGACATACTTGAAAGTATTACTCAATTGAAAGGCTCGATCACTTACCAAAATAGTTACGACAGACCACACACACTACACGATAGAAGAGAATTTCGATCCCCTTGATTAACACCTACCACAAGAATTCACTACATTAACACATCTAAAAACGACTCACAATTGCACGAATTTCAAAAACACTTACCTACCACAATTCGAACAGGGATCACGGAACCAAAACGTAACTATTGAACGAATGTATCACGAATAGAAATCAAAGAAAGAAGAACCCAAGAAGTTTGTAGAGTCAGACAGGGAAAAACGTTTGGAAGAAGAATTTGGAGAAGAAAAGACGTCAAATGTGGAGAGGAAAATTTTGAGGGAAAGAAAAGTAAATCAGAATTAAAATTTTGACAAAATTCCCCCACTCCATCCACTAAACACCCTATCCCCTAAAATCCTACCCACTAACCACAACCAACTACCTCAGAATTCTAACTCCACCCAAACTCTATCACACAACCAAAGCAAAAATATCATCATCAATACTCACATAGAGAATCGAACACAAGATTTTTAGGATAAGCTCATTCTAATATGAGTTCACCAAAAATATAATATAAGCCCACCCAACAGAGATAAGGCTAGGATAAAAAATAACAAAATTTGCCTAAAGTGGGACTTGAATCCAAAACCTCATACACACTTAGAACATTTAACCACTAAAGCAAATACATATTTATGACAAAATTCACAAAAACAAAGTTAAGAAATTTAGGACATTATAGTTGAGGCATAAGAATGCAAATGATCATTCAATAGAATCCGATAACTAATTAAAAAGAGAAAAAAAACTAAATTAATAATATCTTGAAGTTTAACATAACCACAAAGTTTTTTTTTTTCCAAATTCAATTCATTTAAATTATTTTTAAAAATTCAAATGGTAAAGATACATTATTTTATATATAATTAAGGTTAAATTAATAAAAATATAAAAAAATAAAGAATAAAATTGTTATTATACCAATTAAAAGTATCATCGTTAGCCTGCAAAAAGAACATTAGCAATCAAATTGTAATTTTTTTAATTAAATGACTAAAACGAAAATTTACCAAAAATTGAGTAAGTAATGGTGTGGTTTACCCTTCTTAATATCTTACAGCAGTGTGATGTGATGGATGAGCGAAGCATGAAGCAAGACAAAAGCAGGGGCCCATGAATTTCTAAATCATCTGCTTATCTCTTTATTGGTTTTGTATTCACAACAACTTGTTGATCTCTTAATGATCAGTCTCATCTTTAACCAGATTATTAAGTTGTCTGCAACAACATCTATCATAAAATCACACATTCAAGAGATGGAGAAGCTAGTTTCAAGCTGGTGCAAAAACAAACCTTTGCCTGAATCTTATATCTTCCCACCAGAAACAAGACCCGGCAATCTCGTTGTTCCTACCTGCAATACCATTCCAGTCATCGATCTCAATAAGGCTGAGGGTCAAAATCGAACCCATATTGTTCAACAGATTTTGAAGGCAGGCCAAGAGTATGGATTTTTCCAGGTCAAACACGAGGGTGAAAGAAGATTTATTATCAATTTCTGATCACTATAATTGTTTTGATTTTGATTTTTTTATAGGGTTACTTGCTTCGTCATTGATCTTTGTAAACAGGTTGTTAACCATGGAGTTCCTGAAAATCTGATGAATGAAAGCATGGATGTGTTCAAGGAGTTCTTTGAGATGCCTTGGGAGGACAAAGCCATGCTCTATTCCGAGGATCCCAAAAATAGTTGCAGGCTTTCCACAAGCAGTGTAAACTATGCTCGGGAAAAGATTCACCATTGGCGTGATAATTTGCGTCACCCTTGTCATCCTTTACAAGATTGCATCAAACATTGGCCTCAAAAGCCAGTTCGATACAGGTAAAGGTAACCCCCCCCCTGAATTTTTTCTCTATTTGGTTTTCTCAGTACCAACAACCTTTGCAGGGAAGTTGTGGCTACATATACGATTGAAGCAAAGAAATTGGGATTAAGGATCCTGGAGTTAGTGTCAGAAGGGTTGGGGCTAGAATCTAGATACTTTGGGGATAAATTAAGTGAATCTGAGATACTATCAATCAACCATTACCCACCCTGTCCAGATCCGAGTTTGACTCTAGGAGTAGCTAAACATTGCGACCCTAATCTCTTAACCCTTCTCCACCAGGGAGATGTAAGTGGGCTTCAAGTCTTCAACAATGGGGAATGGATTGGCGTGGAGCCGCTGCACAATGCTTTCGTGGTTAACATTGGCAACCAGTTACAGGTAGGTATATATCTGTTTTATGATCCCCCAGTTTTTAAAAAACTAGCATATAGAAATACAGACTGATTCCTTGATTATGCATATATAGATTATAAGTAACAACAAGCTGAAGAGCGTTGAACATCGGGTTGTAACGAACTCGAGGGTTGCTAGAACTTCAGCTGGCTTCTTCATTGGCCCTTCCGAGGATAGCATTATAGAGCCAGAGAAATCTCTAGTTGACGACGCTCCATTCTATAGAGCTTTTGAATTCAAAGACTTCCTACTTCACTACTTCCCCAACTTGGAAGACAACGAAGTCGTTATGGGGCATTTTAAATCGCAAGCTTAGTTAACACAACCTTTATATGTTTTTTTATCTATACACAGTGCAAATATATCTCAATTATAATATGATTTAAAATAACAAAATCTCGTATCATCAAGTACGAATCTGAGCTTGCGTGGCTCATCTCTATCTCCCGAGGGTCTTCAGTTGCCGATGATGTCCCCCGCTTTAGGTGAGAGTTTTGCAGCAGCTACGAGTGGTGGATGGATGGATGGTGGCGCCCAAAAGCCTCCAGATGCCAGCTGCCAGCTGCCAGCTGCCGTTTGGTGGCTGTTCCAAGATTGGTGTTGCTGGTGGCTTTCACTATCTTCTAAGGTGGCTCCAAGGTGTCTCCTGGCTAGCGATTGATGAATCTCGTGTTCTGTTGTTTTCTCCGTCTCTCTTGTATGGAAGGTCTTCAGTGAAACGGAGGTCACTCAATAACGGAGATCATACGCACTAATGACGCGAAAGTGACTGGTGATGATTCCTCTTGGTTGTTGAGAATCATTGTCTTTGGTTTATTGCCATTGTCTGTAATGTTATTACTTCCATTCTATGAAATGAAATTTTAGTATTGATCAAAATTTGAGTTGAAAAGAAAAATAAGGTTTGTGATTTTGATTTTTTATCTAGAACTGATGATTGTGTTGTTTCTTTCTCCATTTGATTTTCAGTTCTCATGTTATTGTTAAAGCTGACATCTTATTGTGGTTGGTAGGGTTAAAACTGCATTTTATCCTCATGAAATTCTCTAAATGCAACAAAAGGGTAACAAGCATGGTAAAGGGTGGTAGAAGAAAGAGCAGAATCCCCATCTTAAAACATAGATTTTGTTAGGCTATAATCACATAACTGTAGAGTCAACCGTGCGATGTCTTTGTTAAGAGTTCAGGTCATCCATACATGTGATCTGAGTATGGAGCCATCATTTCTCAACTATTAATTTTATTTTTCCACCAAGTTTGATTGTAATGCTCAGCGGCCAACATGCAGCCATGTGCATTGAACTTGGAACATATAGAATAGCCATCGTGGTAAAAAGATTGTTTTGGCCATGGCCGATCTCGAGTTTATCAAGGAGAAGGTGCTCTAGACAGGTGTTCAATCTCAAAGACAAATGCATAGTAACATTAGTGGTTTACTGTTGTTTTGTACTAACCTAATAGGTGAGCTCATTGCATTAAGAGAGTTGGTCTGTGCTGGTCTGTGAGTGTGGGATTCATTATTTGGTTTTAATCCAATTAACCAACCAAATTTTAAGTGCGGTATCTAGGGGCTGGCAATCCTCCGCCCTTAAAATAGAAATTTGTCTATTTAGGTTCTTTAAAAATTTAAAATTTTATATTAATAAAAGTAAAATTACACATTGGTCCCCTAAAAATAATAAAAAATTAATATAATCTTTTAAAAATTATAAAGATACAAGTTATTAAAATTTAAAATTTAATTACGACTCCTAATAAAAATATTTTCTAGCTTTGTCCCTAGAGTTAACCATTAAAAAATATGTTGGATTCATAGAAAAAAATTTTAGAAAATTTTGATTATAAGTTAATTTAGTTTAATTAACGACATTAATGGATAACCCAAAAGTTGATATGTTTTATTTTTGAGTATGGGTTAAGAAAATTTTTTTAGGTAAATTACACCTAATGTCATTTTAAAATAGGGTTTGTCCTATTTTAATCACTTAATTTTTTTTCAATTTAATCACTATAATTAAGATAAATGTTCGAATTGGTCATTACCATTAAAAATTTTATTAATCCATTAATGGATTGTTGACGTGACACATTAATCAATTGAATAACGTCACTGGCAATTTTTTTTAACTTTTAACTAAAGCTTGAAAGCTTCTTTGTAATTATTCTAAAAACATTTTTCCATTCCAAAAATTGGATACTTCGTTATTCTAAACCCTGCAACAAGTTCAAACCCCCAAGCAAGAACAAAGAACCAAATTTCAATTCTATCATGCTATTTTGGTTCCCTTCAAAACGTGAATTTAAAAAAAAATCCAAAATAACTTCATATATTTTAAATTGTTTCCGATCTATTTTGGAGAGAAAAATTGTTCGATCTAGTATAAAAAACAATCAATCCTAAAAGATTTTTGAGGAGATTTTATTGTTTCATTATCAACATTCTCATCAAATTGTTTATTTCTACTAACAATATGTTTCCTTTATGAAATTGATGTTATATTTCTATCTCAATAGTTATTTCTTTAGCACACGTCATACTACTTTGGAATCCATATATTTTTCAAAAAAATGAAAGAAGACCTTTTAATTGTTTTTATAGCTACATTATTTAGCATATCTTTCGATTGTAAATTTTTGCTAACTGAGTTCATAGCAAATAATGTTTCATATAAGATAGTCATGCCCAACAAAAACTCAAAAATTTCAAGCTCATACGTTGCTAAACATTCAGCTTCACTTTTGACTTTAGGATCATCATTAATTTCAACTAATTTCAATAAAGCATCTCCTATTTGTGGAGCTTGAAATATGAACACTTTCAATACGACGTTCCCAACGTGTTTGTGACAATGATTTAAGAGTTAGGCTCAGTATATGGTCTTGTAGAATTTTCGATCTTTTCGTTAAAAGAAAAGGATGGAACAATCACAAAGTACTGAAACAATCACATGAAATGCAAAATGATGTAGGATTAATATCTAAAAAATCTTTGTTGCACTCCTAGATGTTTTCCTTTCATATTAGATCTATTATCATATCCTTGTTCCCTTATGTTATCTATATCAAGTCCAACATTGGTTATTTCATCCACAATAGCATCAAAAAGACCTTTTCCAATTCTATCAAAAAGACCTTCTTCATAGATCGATCTTTGCCTTTTTTTTTCACGAAAGACCAAATTATTTTTACCAAGAGTTTTTACTACATCAATTATTCTTACAGATACATTTCACCAATGTTGTTTTTCTCTATCTATTCGATCTTGGACATGTTGATCAATTGTTTTACTTTTTAATAATCTTAATTTTAAATCTTAATGAGCTTCGGGATCAACACAAGTGTTTTGGTTAACTAATAACTCTTCTTCTTCTAAAGTAAAATCTCATTATTATCTATATCTATATTGTTAACTTTCTCATTCATAGAATAATGACCCAAATTTTCCAATCTACTTTTTTTAGAGGTTTTTGTTGATCAAGAGCTCCCTTTTGTGACTTTATTAATGCTTCAACTTTTTGTTTTTGTTTTTGAGTTTCAAATAATCAAATTTATATTTGTTGGTTGAGATCTTTTAAATATTTTATATAAGACGCAATCTCAAAATATCGATTAAAGGACTAATGTAAACAAAAATATTGATTATATAGAAAAAAATAAGTTCAAACAAACCAATAATTCGTTTTATTTTTCATTCCAATTAGAATTGCTCCTTCTTTTCTCTATATCTTCTTAGTTTCTTTTCTTCCCCTTTTTTTTTCATCATATCTCCATTTTATTGTTGATAATTATTTTGACATTTCCCAAATCAAAATCAAATTTCGTTAAACCATTTCTCTACTAGTTGTCAAATTCAACATCCATAGCTCCGAATCTTCGTTAAAAGTTCGGTAAGTATTCTCGTTTCAATTAGCAAAACTCATAAAATCTGAAATAACATCGATCCACGCTAATCTTTCAATCCAATTACACTATCTTGTGATTATTGCCGGATCTTTCCATTAATCTCATCAAGTCTTAAAATCAATTGCTAATTCGTGTGAATACGTCATTTGAAGGACCTATTTTAGGTGCATCGGATCAGAGTTGACTGCAAGGGACGTCGTTAAGGCTTTCGGTGAAAGGTGTGTGTTTTTTTACAAGCGAATTGGGGCAAACTAGAGGTGCTCATGGGCCGGGCGGCCCGGCCTGGCCCGGCCCGACGGCCCGCCCGAAATATGGGAGGGTTTGGGTAAAAATATAGGCCCGAAATATGGGCTTGGGCAAAAAAACGAGGCCCGTTTAGAAAACGGGACGGGCCTCGGGCACCACTTTTTCGGCCCGGCCCGATATAATAAATATATTTATTTTTTTTATTTTAAAATATTTTTTACATACTTTTTAATTTTTTTTAAATTTATACTTTTTTAATTTTAAAATATTTTTAAAATACTTTTTTTAATTTTTTAAAATTTTTAAAATAAAAATGGGCCGGGCCGGGACGGGCCCGGGCTTATGATTTTTTCCTCGGGCCGGGCCTGGGCAAAATCTTAGGCCCATATTTCGGGCCAGGCCGAGCCCGGGCCTAGGACCCGGGCTGAAATTTTTTTATGGGCCCGACCCGGCCCATGAGCACCTCTAGGGCAAACCATGCCTAGGATTAGGGCCACACGGGCATGTGGACCACACAACCTCTCACACGACCATGTGCTTCCGAAACCCTAGGCTAGTTTGAATCTCACACGGCCAATATCCTCCCACACTGTCGTGTCTCCCCTGTAGCTTAATTTTCCAAACTCCACACAACCACAATCTGTTACACGGCCTGGCCACACGACCATGTAACTCTTCCACACGACTTCAACCACTCTCACACGGCCTGGTCACATGGCTGCATATATAATCCCTGTTTTCATATTTTATAATTTTATCCAGAATTTTATAATTTGTTCAGTTTAGTCTCTGGATAGCCCCCGAATTGTTTTTAGAGATTTATTTCTTTCAATTGAATCTATGAGAATATGAATATTGAAATGCACACATGTTTTAATTAACCAAACTATTATTGTACATGTAATGTGAATAACATATGCCCATTGCATTTGTACTACTGATTGTATGTTCAACATGCATTATGTTACCGTTAAAGCAAACACATGATAAGTATGTCTTTTGCTACTGAATTTATCGGTTATACACATATTATTTGCTACTGTATAGAACCATTATAAGCATAATGGTTGCTACCGTATTATTTTGTTAAAAGCATATTAAATGTCACCGTATTAACCTGTTTTGAACATGCCTTATTGCATTACATGGGGTGAGATGATATGTACAGAGGAAGTAGTTTATTTACAAATTTTGTTATGCACCCATAGCCATCGACAATTTTTTCTTATTAATTGTAAATGTGTTATGCATCCACAACCCATTGACAACTATTACCTGCAAACATGTGCATCCATAGCCAGTGACAAATTTTATCTGCATTATTTTGCTGTGTAACCACAACCATTGGCAGATTTCATCTGCAGTGTTTTTGTTGTGTAACCATAGGAAGATTCCGTCGATGGTGTTTTCGTTGTGTGTCCATAGCCATTGGTTGTTTATCTGCAAACCATTAGTGGTTAAAACCATAACCCGATGTGTAGGTGGTTGGAGCTTAGGGGAACTCCCATTGTGGTGTGTAGCGGTGGGGTAAGACAAGTTTTGTTAAATCAAAACTGTACTACATTCATAAAGCATGTGAATACAATTATGGGATTTCTGATGTTGTTACATATATATATTCTATTGAGTGATCTAAAATATCGATAATCTGAAATTGCTATTGTGAGTTATTCTGTGTGTCTTGTTTCTGTATGCTTAATCATTTGCATTGATTTTCTTGTGATGGAACTCACACTGAACTTCATAGCTCACTCCCTTTTTTATTTCTTTCGCTACAGATAACCCACCAAGTTAGGATGCAAACACAACATCTGAAGGGTCTTGGCTCGAGTTTTTATCTATTAAAATATTTTAGGCTTTTTATTTGCTATTTCTATTATTCAAAGACTGTATTATTTTATTTTGAATTGTGACACATAAGATTTGAGTTTTTTTTAATCGCTTCCATGACATTTATTTTAATTTTAGGATATCAAATTATGAATATTAATTAATTTATGCATGAACCTTGAGTTTTATTAAAAACTAAATTGAATATCACTTTCCGCTGCTAGGTTACAATTGAATTTGGGGTAATAAATAAATTAGGAATTAGTTAAGTTTCAAAGGAAATCACCATTATACGAAAACGTATAACTTAATCCTTTTTTTATTAATTGATGAGTTTTTTTTTGAAAATTCAATTTTTTTTATTTTAAATTAAACAAATGTTTTAATATGATTATTTTATAAACTCCGATAGTTTACTAGATCATTGGTGATTAAGGTAATCTTCCGGATTCAAATCTAACGTCTAAGCCAGATTGAGGAAGTTAAAAAAACATTTAAACTTCTATTTCATAGCTAGTTTTGACTTATGTATATATGGGCCTATATTTTGGGAGCATAAAACAAGGGTGTTACTTGCTTTACCCCTACTTGATTGTATCTATCTATTTATATATATTGCATAAAAAACTTGAAATTTTATTAATAAAATAACATTAGCAATAACAAGGTCGTGGATCTCAATAGGATACTACATATTTGTTTAGTAAAACCAAAACTAACCAAAAATAAAATTATTTGGAATGGGTTAATTCATAAATTCGGTTTGTGTAATTGTTAAAACTTCAATTTGGTTAAGTAATTAATAAAAATTTGCTCTATTTTTTTTGGTTTATATGTTGAAAAGCTCTTAAAAAATACAAAAAAAATTAATCAAGTTTTTTTTTATTAAATTTGCGTTCAATTAAAGTCTTGTCCTTAATAAAAAAAATTAATTAAGCCCATCTGTTATTGATTTTTGTCTTTGACCATATTGATCGTTAAAAAGAATTGATGGATCAATCGAATGGTAACATGTGACAATTTATGGTTTAATCTAATATTTTCTCATAAAAATAATTAAAAAATATTTAAAAATATAAAATAAAAAATTAAAAATATTTTAAAATTAATATAAACTTATAACAATCATAAAAAATAATAAAAACTTATAACAATCATAAAAAATAATAAAAACTTATTAATATTATAAAAAATCTAAAAAATTTTAATAAATTATAATTTTTTTATAAAATTAATGAAAATATTTAAAATATTATAAAAACGTATACAAATTCTTAAAAACTTATAAAAATCATAAAAAATTATTAAGAACATTAAAATTGATACAAACTTATAAAAATTATTTAAAAAATCATAAAAACTTGATTTAGACTGAATTAGTTGGCTGGACCGATTATACCGAAATCAACAAGGATACCAATCTAGAGAAAGCCATTAGATTGGTCGACTTGGGAGCCAGGAAATTGAATTGATTTTTAATGCTTTATTTAATTAAACTGGACGAATTGACAAACTGGTGGCTTGATCGGCTTGATCATTGATCTAACTATATAAAAAAAAAACTTAGTTTTGAATTGTTTTTAGTAATTTTATAAAATTTCACTATCCAACTATTAGTGTATGTCAATATGAAATATTTTGACCAAGATTTTCAGAATTAGACCGATGTCAAATTAGTTAGGCTACCGGTTTGCCAATTTGACCAGTCAATCAAATTTAATTAAAGAATATATTAAAAAAATTGGTTCAACTGCTCGACTCCTAGGTTAACCAATCTAATGTCTTTCTTTGGACTGATACCCTTGTCGATTTCTATCTAACTAGTCCAACCAATTGATTCGATATAGTTCATGTTTTTATGATTTTTTTAATAATTTTATATCATTTTTATTTATTTTTATATTTTTCAATATTTTTTTATGATTTTTATATGTTTTTAAGAAATTTTATAGGTTTTTTTTATAAAATTGTAAATATGTTTTTATTAATGTTACAAATTGTTTATAATTGTTTATTATTTTTATAATATTATAAGTTTTTATTAATTTTTATAATTTTATATAATCTTAATATTCTTTAATATTTAATGATTTTTATGATTTTTTATGATTTTTTAATATTTTTATGGGAAAATATTAGATTAAATAAGAACTTGCCGCATGTCACCATTCGATTGGTCCGTCAATTTTTTTAACAATCAACGTTGTCAATGATGAAAACCGTTAACGGAAGTGCTTAATTGATTTTTTTATCAATGGCAAGGGCTTAATTGAATGTGAATTTAATACAAGAGCTTAATTGATTTTTTTCGCATGTTGTTAAAGGACTTTTTTTTTTACATGTAAGATTTTTTTTTTTAAGAAATGGTTGTAAGCTTCTGGTTGGATTGTTTGGGGGAGTTTTCTCATCTGGGGTCTCAACTTAAGGCTGTTTAATGGAGGAAGTTGGCTGTTGATCTTGGCTGTGGGTAGGTACTGAAGGCATACCACAAACTTTCAAAATGAAATTGTGGGGATCTAGCTTGGATGTTCACCTTCTTTTGTCCATCTAAGCTCAAATATGAGATGTTATATTAGGGTGAGGTGTTTTTTTCTTGTCATTTGGATTTAGTTCTGTAACTTGACTTTTGGTGTGATTATGTTTAGGTCTTCCTTTATTTTTATTTGGGTTTGGGTCTACATTACAGCTTGTTGGAGAACTTTGATTATTTCGATGGTCCTTTTCAAGTGACATAAGGAACCAATTGGCATAACCATGGTGATAACACGTGTTGACGCCATCAAATTACCTCACCTGCTTACACCAAAGCATGACCATCTCTATCATACGAATCATAATCTTAGGTAAGCCATTGTTAGACTAATTGAGAAATTACTCTTCCCCAGCACAAGATCCAACATATATATATATATGAAAACCATAACGAGGAATCATAATGCTTGTGAAGATGACGATGGATTAAGCAAACGTAATGGACCCACCTCATCGCTAACATCACTCTTGCTTACGCCAACAGAAAATTAATGTCCATGCAAATGATCTGTTTACATCTAGCTCCAACAGATGATTGCAGGTAGGCTTTACATGGATGGGGAGCTTTTTACGCCCTAAAAGTATTATAGAAACCCTATACTTAAACTAAAAGGTAAATTTGCTTTTCTTATTAAAGATTTAATCTATTTTTACTGTTAAAAAACTAACGATTCTGACCTACAAGCCACCACCAAGTTGCTAAATTCCTGGTTTGCTTTTTTAATGCTCAGCGGCCAACCTGCATTGAACTTGGAACATATGGAATAGCCCACATGGTAAAGAAGATTACATTTACAAATTTCTAAGTGCATGCATATTACTGATAACAGTCCCTTTTCTCATAGATTGATTATCAGCCTACCAATTATTATAATCCATTTATATTTCCACTATACCCTATTTTCAATATAAGAACATTTCCCCATTCAACCATGGATAAAATAATAAAAAGATTCATGCAAGGGGTTGCCTAAACTATAGAACTACTTCTCTTTGGGTGATCATTATTGCTAATGGGTCAACTCTATTATATAATACTCTAATAATACAAAGCACAATGATTAAATAATTTTAAGAGCAAAATAGAATAAAAAAAAGGAAGGACCACCATTATTATGTCAACAGTACATCCAAATATTGTATGGGAGGGAGTTAGGGTATCGGATTCCTTTAATATTATACTATAAATATAGAGATTTAACCTTAAATTTCATGTCAGCTGTTAAATTGAAATTTACATAAATTGAATCAGTGACGTTTTTAGTTGGATTTCAGCAATTAACATCAGCATCTCCATTTAATTTAATGACAACAAAGCTTTTAGCACCTCAGCTATATTATCTTTACATTTCGATTTTGATTGCTATATTGGTCTATAATTATGAGGATTTCAAATCAAACACTAATCAATCAACCGATTAAACAAATAATTGTGGTTCTTTCAAAATCCTACTACCTTCATCAAGTGACATAAGGAATCACTTGGCATAACCATGGTGATAAAACGTGTTGACGCCATCAAATTACCTCAGCCACTTACACGAAAGCATGACCATGTATATCAAACGAATCATATACTTAGGTAAGCCATAGAATTGTCACCCCGGAAAATCAGATTTCAGATGCTGTTTTAATTGAGAAATTAGTCTTCCCGAGGACTAGATCCAACCTCGTTAGATGCTACACCTATATTACATATAGGTGTGTGTGTGTTTTCTTTAATCTTATTATTATTGTTTTCTCGATTTAATTAATGAAAAGTGAAAACCATAACTAAGAATAAAGATGATGTTATGAAGATGACGATGGATTAAGCTAACGTAATGGACTGACCTCATGACTTACATCACTGATGCTTATGCAAATAGAAATTATCCCACCAATAAAATTACAAATTTACTTTTAAAAAAAGTTGTTGCTTTTAAATCTATCAAGGATTTTGATGTAAGGAGAGGCTGATGTTGTAAAATCCAAGATGATTTCATAGATGATATGTTCTACTTTATCATCAAATTTGTTCAAAAGTCGAGTTATTCGTTCAAGCTTAAAAACTTATTCGAAATTTGAAAATTTTAAGTAAAATATTATGTTCAAAAAATGAGTTTAAGTAAAAAATTTATATCTATTTTAAATACGAGTTGTGCTTAGACTCAAATACTCAAAACTCGAACTCGGTCAGTTCTAGCCCATTTTCTAAGTTTGTAATAATATATTACACGGATAAAACTTAAAATTGTACATGAACTTTAATTTTGATTCAATTATATATAATTAAAAAATATAATTATTTATGTATGCAACATATAATAAAATTGTGTTACATTGGTAATAGTGTCAGTGATTTATGAAAATTAAATCAAATCAAAATTTCATATATAAAATTGTACAAAATCAAAGTTTTATGTATAACATTGCACATTATATCAAAGTTCATGTGTAGTTTTGATATTTATCCCTATATTATATTATATTATTTTTATATACTATATAATTTATAACACATAATCTAAATTTATAGTAATATATAATACTATAATGTAAACATTAAAAAATGTTTAAATTCCCTACCTATAAATTTTTTTACAATGCATAAAGTATATTAATATGATGCTTAAGCCAAACCTAGCTTGACACATATGGACACATCTACTCATCACCCACTTTACTATATGTATAATCTTGAGAATTATGACCACCTTCATGGGAGTTATATACATTTATCATTGTTCTACCTTGTTAACGTAATAGATTTTTTAATACATTTTTCATATTTTTACCTTTTTAATAATTATATATATAAGGGTGGTAATTTAATAAAGCGACGTGCAATGAAATAGGTAAATAATTATCATAATTGCTTCATGTCCACCATCAAACCGCAATCCCAAGAGAGTATGTAGGAGTCGTTCCTCCCTCTCTCCCAACACCCAAAGTGATAAAATTTCATTTTAAACTTTCTGAAATTATAAGTTAATGCAATGATAAAATTGCATTTTGACCTCCCAAGATAATACGATTTGAATTTAATTGCTTTAAAAATGAATACAACAATAAAGTTATACATCGACCCTATCTAAAAATCTTCATCTCGCATTTACCTGTAAACAAAAATTACTCCATTCGGCACGAACCGATTAAAAATCTATCGAACCATTCGAGTTCTTTATTTATCAAATTAATTAAATGAAATAATTACCGTCTCACATCAACACCAACTTACCTGTTGGAATCAAACTGAAAAATAAAATAAGGAATTGATAAAGGAACATAAAGAGTTTTTCTTCTTTTACTTTTTGGTGGAAAGGAACAATAAGAATAAACAATTGCAGACAGGATGTTTAAAATATACACAAAAAGTAAATTCACCTTTTCCCTTGGTGTGATTCGTTCATATTCGTTGCACCAAAATCTATGTGATTGAAAGGTCAAGTTCTTGGCATTGGTTAATTGGATAGGTTTAAGCGGATCTTCCATTTTGTTATAATATGAGCCAATTATGAGCGTTTGCCACCTACTATAAATGCCAAAGTGTAAGTCACGGTTGTTATTCAAGGTGGCCATGGAAGGTGACAAGAATAAGAAAGCGGGAGAGGGAGATTCCAGCATCCGTTACAGAGGTGTTAGAAGGCGACCATGGGGGAAATTCGCAGCGGAGATTCGGGACTCGACGAGGCTAGGAGGACCTCGGTTGTGGCTGGGAACCTTTGATACAGCGGAAGACGCCGCTCGAGCTTATGATCGAGCAGCTTTTGCAATGAGGGGTGCCTCCGCTATTCTAAACTTCCCAGATGAACGTATGGCTTCACCCACCACCAATCCTCCACCTTCTTCATCAATGGCTTCTTCTTCTTCTTCAGCCATAGAAAATGCAGAAAGGAAGAGAGAGCATGACACACAAGTTTTGGAGTTGGAGTACTTGGATGACGAATTGTTAGAGCAACTCCTTGATTTTGATAATAAAGACACTAAAGACTGAAACACGTGGTTTCTTCTTTCTCTAACTCTGATTGGCTTCAGCAATAAAGCAGGGGGTGTTGTTATCCCTGGGAAATAACATGGTTTCTTTGTCAGCAAAGCAAAAATCATCTGTATAACCTCTTTGCATTTAGTTATTGTAAAAAAGTAGTGTAACATAACAGGGGGCCTATATGGAGACCCCCGTATTGCAGTTTTGGTTGATTTGGATTTTGCAGTTTATCTACTTTATTATACTTGGTTTTTTTACATAAAGCTAAATTTTTATTTAATTCACTGAATTATTCAAAAAATTTTATTTAAGTAACCGAATTGTTAATTTCTTTTATTATAAAAAATTCTATCTGAGAGTTACAAGTAACGATTGGTACAATGGATTAGTACCCATTAATAAGTAGAATAATATATTTTCAATTCAAGTCGATCTGACCGTCAATGTCGAAGATGGAAATAAAAAGTTGTTTGAATTTTAATTCACATATTTATTAAGTTTAAAGCTATTTTATGAAAAAAATTAAATTATAGAAAAGAAAGAAAAATAGAACTTTCAATTGGTGCAAATATTACGGACAGATAAACCGGAGCATGCGATTTTGACCATGACAGCCGCCACCCGTTTCTCTAAGTAGTTCACAATTAATAAAAGAACAATCAAAACAATTAGACTATTTTCAACATCCAATTAATAAAAAATGACATTTAATCAGCGAATTTGTGGTAGGAGCAACGCAAAGCTGAGCGTAAGCTGGGGTTGATGTTGCAGCCTGTTAGAGTTATTATGGTCAAAGTTGTTACTAAAGTCACTTAGCAGTTAAGTGGTTACTAAGTTGGTTAGCAGTTAAGAAGTTAGCTACTGCATCAGTTAGCTTTAGCTATCACGTTTGTATAAATACATGCAAGTCTGCATGCATCATATGTAAGTCTTTCTTTGTATTTTTTCTCTCGTTTTTTTTTCCGCTGTGCAGTTTTCTATAAGTCAGTATGGCTTCCAATGCTGACGGAGCTCTTGACAGTCGATTCTTCTCTACAAAGAGAATCAGTGTTCTTCTTGATGATAATACTTATCTGCTATGGCGCCAGCAAGTTCTTTTGGCTGTTAAAGCGCATAAACTACAACGTTTCTTGGATTCTCAAGAAGATCCTCCTACTCAGTTGCTTGCCAACGCTAATGGTGAGTTGCATGAAAATCCAGAGTTTGCTATTTTTGAACAACAGGATAGTGCACTTGCGTCCTGGTTACTATTCTCGATTAGTCAAACAGTGCTTCCCCATCTTATTGGCATGGATACTAGTGCCAAGATTTGGAATGCAGTTATTACTCTATTTGGTGGTAAAACGACTTCTAAACTGATGGCCTATCGAAGAGCTTTGCACTCTCAGCGCAAAGTTGAAATGAGCATGAAGGATTTTTGATGAAGATTAAAAGTTACTGTGACAACCTCGCAAGTTGTGGTGAAATCATTGGAGAACATGAGCATGTTACTGCGATACTCAATGGTCTTCCTCCAGAATATGAGTCTACTATCACCATTATCACGGCAAGCCAGGTACCCTACACTGTTCAGGGTGTAACCTCTATGCTTCTTGATACAGAAGCTCGTCAGCAGACAATAAGCAATGAAGTTATTAGTTCTGCAAGCTTGGTCTCGTCTGAGCCCTCTGACGGCTCTGACTTGTTACCTGCTTATCGATCGTCATCTGCAACTCGAGGACGTGGGCGAGGGTGCTCGTTCATGTTAGAGTATTCAATAAAAGTGATTTAAAGCACGTCTTAACAGCTGTTAAGTAGTTAAGCAGTTAGTCTGTTTTTGATGTCAGTTACAGCTCATGCTACACTGCTACGTGTTTGTATAAATACCTAGCCAATCTGCATGGCTAAGCATCAGATATATGAAAGAAATATTTTTCTTATTTCTTGTTGCTTTCTGTATAAGTCTAATATGGTATCAGTTGTAAGTTCTTTCCTGGCGTTTCTTTCTTGTTAACCGCTGTGCAGATTTTCTTGGTTGATATGGCTGCTAGCTCTTCTGATGGATTGCTTGACAGCAGGTTCTTCTCTACAAAGAAGATTAGCGTTCTTCTTGATGATGATACGTTTTTGTTATGGAAACAGCAGGTCCTCTTGGCGGTAAAAGCGCACAAGCTTCAGCGTTTTCTGGATATTCAACAAACTCTTCCTCCACAGTTTATTTCTGATGAAAGTGGCGGTCAACAGGAAAATCCAGAATTTGAACGTTTTGAGCAACAGGACAGTGCCCTTGCGTCGTGGTTATTGTCTTCCATTAGTCAGGCAGTTCTTCCGTATTTGATAGGTATGGACACCAGTGCCAAAATCTGGAATGCTGTAGTTACTTTGTTTGGCAGTAAAACCACCTCTAAACTGATGTTTTATCGTCGAAACTTGCATTCTCAACGAAAAGGAGATTTGAACATGAAAGAATTTTTGATGAAAATTAAAAGTTGTTGTGATAATCTTGCTAGTTGTGGTGAAGTCATTAGTGAGCGTGAGCATGTGACAGCAATTCTTAATGGTCTTCCTCCCGAATACGAATCTGTTATCTCTATTGTTACAGCTAGTCAAGTGCCCTACACAGTACAAGGAGTGGTGTCAATGCTTCTTGATGCTGAGACTCGACAACAGGTGGTTAGTAGTGATATCTCTGGCTCTGCGAATCTTGTGTCTCACCAACCTTCTGAAACTGTTGGTTCTAATGGTTCTATGCCTGCTTATCGACCAACAAATGCAACTCGAGGGCGTGGTCGAGGACGTTATTCCAACTCAAAAATTCAGTGTCAATTATGTGGAAAACCTGGTCATCTTGTTGATCGGTGTTATCATCGGTTTGATTCCACTTACAAGAGCAATAATTACAGGCCTCACCCACAAGTCAATATGTGCATGGCCGGTCCTTCTGTGACAACATGGCCTCCCTTCTCGCCAAGTGCACAATGGAGTACACAAGGTTTCACGCCAGTCCCTGGTGCAACACAGTCTCAAGCATATTTGGCAACTCCAGAAACAGTTGCTGATAACTCTTGGTATCCAGATTCTGGTGCAACCCATCATCTCACAAATTCGGTTACTTCTATTGGAGACGGTGGTGCATATAAAGGGCCAGGTAAGGTATTTGTAGGCAATGGTGCAGCTCTCCCTGTTATGTCTACTGGACAATCATCCTTACTTACTCGATCTAGACCACTGTTCATGAGGTCTTTGTTGCTAGTTCCTGGAATTACTAAGAATCTTTTGTCAGTATCCAAGTTTGCCAAAGATAATCAAGTAATGTTTGAGTTTTTCCCTACTCAGTGTCAGGTGCGTGATTTACAGACTAGAGAAGTTCTTCTTCGAGGCTCAGAGCATCAGGGGTTATATCGACTTCGTCTTAACAAGTCTACAGCAACTCCTGTATCCTCCACATCTGCTCAATGTTTTACAACTACTATGAAGCTTCCTCTTAGTATTTGGCACTCTAGACTAGGACATCCATGTCATGCTGTTCTTTCTAAGGCACTTGCAAGTTGTAATATACAGGCCACTGATATTAATAAAATGGTCAATTGTATTGCTTGCCATCTGGGTAAGGAGCGTAAACTTCCGTTTGTCAAGTCCAGCACGGTTTATACTGCTCCTCTACAATTGGTTGTTGCCGATGTTTGGGGGCCTGCTCCGGTTGTGTCTAATGGGTTTCGCTATTATGTTGCATTTACTGACGCTTACTCGCGCTATACATGGCTCTATTTTTTGAAGAACAAATCTGATGTTGCTGGTATTTTTCCACAGTTCCATCGCCAAGCTGAGAGAGTGTTGGGTGCCAAAATTAAAGTTCTGCAAACAGATGGAGGAGGGGAGTTTCAAGTGTTAAAAAATTATTTAGCTCAGCAAGGAATACTGCATCGCTTCACCTGTCCATACACGTCTGCTCAAAATGGACTTGTTGAACGCAAGCATCGTCAGGTGGTTGAAACAGGCTTGTCTATGTTAGCTCATGCCACCATGCCATTAAGTTTTTGGAATGAAGCCTTCTGTAGTACTGTGTTTCTGGTTAACCGATTACCATCTCAACCTCTAGGTAATATATCCCCATATGAGCAATTGTTTAAATCGAAACCTGATTATTCTTTTCTTCTAACTTTTGGCTGCTTGTGTTTTCCAAATCTTAGGCCGTTCACAAAAACAAAGCTGCAATTTCGGTCAACACCCTGTGTCTTTCTTGGTTACTCACCTGCTTACAAAGGCTACAAGTGTCGTGACTCCACTGGTAAAATATACATCACTCGTCATGTCATCTCTCAGCTTGGCGATGGAACTGTGGAAAAATACCAGCAACATCAGATTTGTTCTTCAAAAAATAGAGCCATGTATAGCGCGAGTAAGCGTCAGTAAATGCAACATAATAGCGAAACCCATTAGACACAACCGGAGCGGGCCCCCAAACATCGACAACAACCAATTGTAGAGGAGCAGTATAAACCGTGTTGGACTTGACAAACGGAAGTTTACGCTCCTTACCCAGATGGCAAGCAATACAATTGACCATTTTATTAATATCAGTGGCCTGTATATTACAACTTGCAAGTGCCTTAGAAAGAACAACATGACATGGATGTCCTAGTCTAGAGTGCCAAATACTAAGAGGAAGCTTCATAGTAGTTGTAAAACATTGAGCAGATGTGGAGGATACAGGAGTTGCTGTAGACTTGTTAAGACGAAGTCGATATAACCCCTGATGCTCTGAGCCTCGAAGAAGAACTTCTCTAGTCTGTAAATCACGCACCTGACACTGAGTAGGGAAAAACTCAAACATTACTTGATTATCTTTGGCAAACTTGGATACTGACAAAAGATTCTTAGTAATTCCAGAAACTAGCAACAAAGACCTCATGAACAGTGGTCTAGATCGAGTAAGTAAGGATGATTGTCCAGTAGACATAACAGGGAGAGCTGCACCATTTCCTACAAATACCTTACCTGGCCCTTTATATGCACCACCGTCTCCAATAGAAGTAACCGAATTTGTGAGATGATGGGTTGCACCAGAATCTGGATACCAAGAGTTATCAGCAACTGTTTCTGGAGTTGCCAAATATGCTTGAGACTGTGTTGCACCAGGGACTGGCGTGAAACCTTGTGTACTCCATTGTGCACTTGGCGAGAAGGGAGGCCATGTTGTCACAGAAGGACCGGCCATGCACATATTGACTTGTGGGGGAGGCCTGTAATTATTGCTCTTGTAAGTGGAATCAAACCGATGATAACACCGATCAACAAGATGACCAGGTTTTCCACATAATTGACACTGAATTTTTGAGTTGGAATAACGTCCTCGACCACGCCCCCGAGTTGCATTTGTTGGTCGATAAGCAGGCATAGAACCATTAGAACCAACAGTTTCAGAAGGTTGGTGAGACACAAGATTCGCAGAGCCAGAGATATCACTACTAACCACCTGTTGTCGAGTCTCAGCATCAAGAAGCATTGACACCACTCCTTGTACTGTGTAGGGCACTTGACTGGCTGTAACAATAGAGATAACAGATTCGTATTCGGGAGGAAGACCATTAAGAATTGCTGTCACATGCTCACGCTCACTAATGACTTCACCACAACTAGCAAGATTATCACAACAACTTTTAATTTTCATCAAAAATTCTTTCATGTTCAAATCTCCTTTTCGTTGAGAATGCAAGTTTCGACGATAAAACATCAGTTTAGAGGTGGTTTTACTGCCAAACAAAGTAACTACAGCATTCCAGATTTTGGCACTGGTGTCCATACCTATCAAATGCGGAAGAACTGCCTGACTAATGGAAGACAATAACCACGACGCAAGGGCACTGTCCTGTTGCTCAAAACGTTCAAATTCTGGATTTTCATGTTGACCGCCACTTTCATCAGAAATAAACTGTGGAGGAAGAGTTTGTTGAATATCCAGAAAACGCTGAAGCTTGTGCGCTTTTACTGCCAAGAGGACCTGCTGTTTCCATAACAAAAACGTATCATCATCAAGAAGAACGCTAATCTTCTTTGTAGAGAAGAACCTGCTGTCAAGCAATCCATTAGAAGAGCTAGCAGCCATATCAACCAAGAAAATCTGCACAGCGGTTAACAAGAAGAAACGCCAGGAAAGAACTTACAACTGATACCATATTAGACTTATACAGAAAGCAACAAGAAATAAGAAAAATATTTCTTTCATATATCTGATGCTTAGCCATGCAGATTGGCTAGGTATTTATACAAACACGTAGCAGTGTAGCATGAGCTGTAACTGACATCAAAAACAGACTAACTGCTTAACTACTTAACAGCTGTTAAGACGTGCTTTAAATCACTTTTATTGAATACTCTAACAGTTCAGCTCAAGGATTCAGTGTTAACTTTGTAGGAAAGCTGGTCATCTTGTTGACCGTTGCTACTCCCGCTTTGACTCTTCTTATAAAAGCAGCAACTACAGACCTCCCTCTCAAGCAAATGTGTGCATGGTTGGTTCTGGTTCTTCTGCACCTTGGTTTGCCTCGTCTCAGGAAAATCCTCAGTGGTGCCCTCCAGGTTGGTGTTTTCCTTCTCCACCTGTCTGGTCTAACCCAATTATTGGTAGTGCATCACCACAGGTCAGTATGCCACAACAAGTTAATATGCCCTCCTCTGAAGCTGCAAACCCTCAAGCATATGTAGCAACTCCTGAGATAGTAGCTGACAATGCATGGTATCCGGACTCTGGTGCCACGCATCATCTCACCAATTCTGCTACCGTGGTTGGTGACAGTGGGACATACAAAGGACCAGGTAAGGTATTTGTAGGCAATGGTTCATCATTACCTGTTTTATCCACTGGGCAGTCATCTTTACTCAGACGATCTCGACCGTTGTTTATGCGATCTTTACTGCTTGTCCTTGGGATTACTAAAAATCTATTGTCTGTGTCCAAATTTGCTAAAGATAATCAGGTAATGTTTGAGTTTTTCCCTACTCAGTGCAAGGTGCGTGATCTGAGGACCAGAGAAGTTCTTCAAGGGCCAGTGCATCATGGTTGTTTATATAGACTTCAGCTTAACAAGTTTCCTGCAACTAGTACTTATTCTCATAATGCTCAATATTTTACAACAAGCTCCAGGCTTCCTATTAGTGTTTGGCACACTAGATTAGGTCATCCATGTCGAGCTACACTCACAAAAGCTCTACTTCAATGTAATATACAATTTACAGACAGTAATAAATTTTCTGATTGTGTTGCCTGTCATCTGGGTAAAGAGCGTAAGCTTCCATTTCCAAAATCAAGCACTGAGTATGTCTCACCCCTGCAGTTAGTGGTAGCTGATGTTTGGGGTCCTGCTCCTGTTGTATCTAACGATTTTTGTTACTATGTCGCCTTCACCGATGCTTATTCACGCTACACATGGCTTTATTTTTTGAAGAATAAGTCTGATATTATTACTGTGTTTCCACAGTTTCACCTTCAAGCTGAAAGGATGCTTGGAACAAAACTAAAAGTTCTACAAACAGATGGGGGATGGGAGTTTCGGTCTTTGAACAGTTATCTGAGTCAACATGGAATTCTCCAGCGGCTCACTTGTCCATATACGTCAGCTCAAAATGGACTTGTAGAAAGGAAACATTGACAGGTATTGAAACCGGTCTGTCTATGCTAGCTCATGCAAACATGCCCTTGATGTTCTGGAATGAGGCTTGTAGTGCAGTGTTTCTGATTAACAGATTACCCTCCCAACCCTTAGGTGATTTATCCCCATATGAAAAACTTTTTAAAACGAAACCAAATTATTCATTCCTTCGAACTTTTGGCTGCCTATGCTTTCCTAATATTCGCCCTTTCACCAAAACGAAACTACAGTTTAGATCTGTCCCTTGTGTTTTTCTTGGCTATTCTCCTTTGTACAAAGGTTACAAATGCCGTGATCCTACTGGTAGAATCTTCATTACCCGTCATGTCACATTTAATGAAGCTATTTTTCCTTACAACACTCCTAGTCCAAAAGTCAGCCCTTCACCTAATGCTACTTCAAAAATCCATCCAAAGCTTATTGTCATACATCCTAGTCAGGTAACTCATCATAGCAGCTCACCTACTGTCAGCTCTACTAATACCACTTCAACATCTGTCTCTCCAATTCCAATATCTACAATGCCTCCCTCACAGTCCATGTCTCCTCTCTTAGCTCAACCATCTCCATCGTCACTCACGTTACCTAGCACCTCGTCACCTATACAACTACAACCCTCCCAGTCTGCCCCGATAAATTCTCATTCCATGATCACAAGGAGTAAGGTTGGCATCTTCAAACCAAAAGCTTATCTGAGCACAACATCGTCTTCTTCTAGTGATGTTCCCCCTGACATTCATGCTGCAATGGTGCTTGAAGGCTAGCAAGAGGCAGTTCACAGTGAGTTACAAGCCTTGGTTCGTAATAATACCTGGACTCTCTGTTTTCTTCCTGAGAATCGACGAGCTATTGGGTGTAAGTGGCTCTTTAAGATTAAAAAGAAGGCTGATGGTTCTATCGACAGGTACAAAGCCAGGTTAGTTGCGAAAGGCTTCTCTCAGCATGCAGGTTTGATTTTCATGCCACTTTTAGCTCGGTTGTTCGAGCGTCTACCATTCGCACCATCCTTGCATTAGCTGTTATGAAGGGGTGAATTGTGCGTCAAGTTGACGTCAACAATGCTTTTCTTAATGGCGAGCTCACTGAGGAAATATATATAGAACAACCCCCTGGTTTTGAAGTTCGGGTGCCTCTAGTCAGCCACTTGTATGCAAGTTAAATAAAGCTCTCTATGGCTTATGACAAGCTCCTCGGGCGTGGTTTCAAACCCTCAAGCAGTACCTTGTTACTCAGCTTGATTTTCGTGCCTCCAAAGCTGATTCGTCCCTGTTCATTCGAGGTTCTACGGGAAACTTTCTAATCCTTATGGTGTATGTCGATAACATAGTGCTCACTGGTAGCAGTGGTCAAGAAATAGATGCTGTGGTTCATCATCTGCACAGCAAATTTGCTCTTAAAGATATGGGACCTCTGAGTTTTTTCTTGGGGATTGATGTTCAACGTACACCTCAAGGACTACTGCTCAGTTAAAAGAAGTACGTTACTGAGCTCCTTATTAAGACTGGCATGCTCGGTGCAGTCTCCACCCCAACACCCATGGTAGTTGCACCTAAGTTAGTCGCTTCAGATGGAAGCTCTCCATTTCCAGATGTGTATCTTTTTCGCAGTACAGTAAGAATGTTGCAATATGTCTGCATTACTCGACCAGATTTGTGATTCTGTGTAAACAAGCTGAGTCAGTACATGAGCTCTCCCAGTATCACTCATTGGCAAGCTGTCAAACGAGTCTTAAGGTACTTGGCTGGCACTATGGATCATGGTCTGTATATTGCAGCAGGTTCATTAGAGCTGGTGTGTTATTCTGATACTGACTGGGCCTCGTCCATTGAAGATCGTCGTTCTACGTCGGGGTATGTGATATACCTATGCTCAACTCCAGTCACCTGGTGCTCAAAGAAACAGTCTGTGGTGTCCAGGTCGTCTGCTGAAGCAGAATACCGTAGTCTTGCCAATTGCGTGTCTGAACTACTATGGATCCAACAATTGCTGGATGAAGTTGGGATACCTCTGATTAAGTTGCCGATTGTTTGGTGTGATAATTCATCTGTTGTTTTCGTTACTGAAAATCCTACACATCATGCTAGGATGAAGCATGTGGAAATAGATCATCATTTTGTTCGTGAAAAAGTTCTTGCTGGAATGCTGCAGATCAATTTTGTTCCATCCAATCAACAGATTGCGGATGTTCTTACTAAACCAATTCCTCCTAAGCTGTTTGCATCCTTTCGACATGCGCTTCGGGTGTTGACATTAAATGAAGTTGGTGATCAAAAATTAAAAAAAAATGCTAAGGGAATGTTAGAGTTATTATGGTCAAAGTTGTTACTAAAGTCAGTTAGCAGTTAAGTGGTTACTAAGTTGGTTAGCAGTTAAGAAGTTAGCTACTGCATCAGTTAGCTTTAGCTATCACGTTTGTATAAATACATGCAAGTCTGCATGCATCAAGTAACTAATGAAATATCTCTTCTTGAGTTCTTTATTTTGGTCTCGCTTATAATCTTACACAGCCTGCACGAGGGAAAGAAGAACAGTTTCTAGGAGAGAATCAGTTGTTACTCGATAATCATTTATGTAATAACTCAATGGGAAGTAAATATTTTATAAGGTTAAGATGATGATGTGCGTGGCTTTTGAGATTTATTTAAAAATATAAAAAGAGTAGTTAAAAAGTTCATTTATTTCTATTGTTAAAAATTAGTGTTAATGACAGAGTAATCAGACAGTTACACATGGTTACATTTTACGTTTGCAAGACCTTACTTAAAGAGTATTCTACTATCAACAAGTACAAATTGTGATTTATGTTCAATTCACTCACCATGTTACAACTTTATTCCTATTTTTTGATCTAGATCACTCTCCCTCCCCACCTAAAAGTTTACACGTAAACTCATCGACTCAATCCAGTTTACTTACAAACTTTCACTAATAAAATAGTTCTTAAACAAGTAATGTGCTCTCTCATTCGTGCCTATAACCTAAACAAGTCGTCTATATAAGAGTAAAAAGGCTTGTTGAAATACAATCAATTATAATCACTTAACTCCTTCAAAATAGTCATAAAAGGATCTTCAATAATTAACATATTGACAATGATTAAACTTGTTCATGTGTCGGGCTACTCGCCCACGCTTAAAAGCTCATTCGAAATTTGGGAGGATTTAGGAAAAATATTATGCCTAAAAAATATGTTTGGGCAAAAAAAATTAGCCCGTTTAGATATGGATAGGGTTTGGGTTGGCGCTTGAGCTCAAGCACCAAGGGCCAACCCAAGCCCGACCCTACCAAACTTGTTTCTCTAAGTTCGTAATTTATTATATTATGTTATTTTTATATATTATGCAATTTATAACATATAAAAATTAGTCTTTAGCAATATATACAATTATAATGTAAACATTAAAAAATGTTAAGATGCTTATATATAATCTTATTAATTGAAAAAAATAATTATTAAATAATTATTTATTATTTTTTTCAAAAAGATTAAAAAATAATACGGGCTATCTTAAAATGGGTTTGAGTTAGCAATTTATAAATATGGACAGACTTGGACAAAACTTTAGGTTCATATTTCAGGCCCGATTGGGGTTGGACAAGTATAAAATATGTTAATATCATATTTAAACCAAACCCGAAATCGACTAACTCGACCCATGAACACCTCTAGCAGTAATCTTCTAGTAATCAAACTCCTATAAAGATTAGATCCTCTATTTAGGAGAACTTTGATTACATTAAAAGTCTAATTTCAATCTTACTTGTCTTGATTCTTGTCCACAAAATCTTCTCAAATAAGTTGTTAATAATCTTTGATATTCAACAATTAATTGCCCAAACCGATTTGTTAAAGCAGGCAATCAAATAAGACAAGTTATAATGTTTTATCGATTTTTCCTTAAGTTGTGATTGACATCGAAATTGATAGTTCTAATTGTTATTGACAAAGACTGTTTTGATTTGCTTTATAGACCATGCATGTTTTGTTGCGTTTCAAGAAGGTCCTCTAACAACTTGTTATCCAAGTACTCAAATTCAATTACTTCACTTCCTCCTCCTCTTTGGGGATTTAATCTTCCAACTGAAGTACAAGATGAAGAGGCTGGAAAGCTTGGATTCTGACATTGGAACTCGTTTGGGAAGTTGAGAATAGCCGAGTGACCCCGGAAAGCAAAAGCAGCCCTGTCATAAGCCCTAGCAGCCTCTTCAACCGTCTTGAAAGTTCCGAGCCATAGCCGTGTCCTTATTCCTCGTCGGATCACGAACCTCGGCTGCGAACTTTCCCCATGGTCGCCTGCGGATTCCCCTGTATTGAACTCCCCCATTTTCCATCCCATTCTTCATTTTCCTCTTCCCTCTTTGGGATGCTTCCATTTTGTTTCAATTTCAAGTCTATGAATCAAGAAGAACATTAGAAAGTGCAGATGGATAGGGTTATATTTATATATGACATGGATTGCGGTCATTGTATTTGTCCCCCCAAATGCATGTGCCCTTAGAATAAAAATTCGATTTAGTCCACGTTAATTATAAAATCAGCTAACCAAGACCACGTATGAGAACTGTGTATGAATGAAGTAGTAAAATAATTAGTTTATTTATTTTTACAATAGTAAAAATGTGATTTCATTATTTTAATAACCTATGTCTTTATAATTTTTAAAGGATTAAATCAAAATTTTATCATTTTGGGAGGCAAAGTGCAACTTTACTATTCCTAATTTAAAATTGTATAAATTATAAAGGAGCTTAAATGAATAAATTTTCATTTTAAAGAGACCAGGGCCCCTACCAATTCCCACTGACTTTGCCATTGGTGGGAATCTACAAATTGTGTGAGGGTGCATGCATGAGAGCCATGAGTTTCATAAACTATCGATAAAATACCATTTTTTGTTTGCGTATTACATACATAAATAAGTATATTTATATAATATAAAATTAAGTTGATTTATTTATTTCTTTAAATGTATACATAGGGGTGAAGCCAAAAAAAAATTTAGGGAGCCAAAATTAAATCGTAATTTTTACGATAGTAAAATGCAATTTCACCATTTGAATATCCTATATTTCTTAAAATTTAAAGGATTAAATTAATTTTTTATTAATTTTAGGGGGTCAAAGTGCAATTTTTTTATTAATTTAAAATTTTAAAAATTTTAAAGGGCTTAAATAAAAAAATTTCTATTTTAAGGAGGGTTGGGCTCCTGCCAGACTCCCTAGATACGCCCGTATGTATACAATTGAATCAAAATCAAAATTTTATATATACATTTGAATCAAAATCAAAATTTAATATATATAATTGAATAAAAATAAAGATCAAAATTTATGCATATGTTCAAACTTCAATCATGGACCAAGCCAAGCCTTTTGAACAATAATTGGGGCTAAAATAATCCGATGTTCATACACTTTGAATCAAACTTCAATAAAGAAAGGTCCAATGTGAGCTCAACGCCCAAAGAGAAACAATTATATATTATTTCACAAACCGACCAAATTTGAATAAGATTGTCTCCTATATATATATATAACCATATTACCTGATCAGACGAAATCAGAAAATATTTTTTAGGAGTTGAAATTAAATTATAATTATTATAATATAAATATAATTTTAATATTTTAATAATTTTATAATTTTCAAAAGATTAAATTGAATTTTATCATTTTTAAGGAGGTAAAAATGTAATTTTATATTTATTAATTTAAAATTTTAAAAATTTTAAAGAGGAGCCAGGACCGTTGTCACCCCCTAGTTATGCCCCTATTACCTGCTCGAACATAGTAGTTGTCAAGTCCCATTTTGCTATTAATATAAAAATATAGATTGCAATTTAGAAATGTTTAAAAAGTTAGATCCACAGATTGAATCTGTTAAAATTATAATTTAAAGATTCATTCAGTCAATTTCGAAGGGTTGAATTGAAAAAGAAAAAAATCATAAAAACCCATTTTGATACTTTTTTTTTTAATAAAAAGATTGAATAACATATGTGATAAAATTTTAACTTTAAGCAAAGCTGCAGTTATACTTAATTTTTATAGGGTTTTGTTTTTTTATGGGTTTATAATTTTGATTTATGATGATGTATTTGAAGACTAAATTGACAGAATTTGTAAATAGAAAGAGTTAAATTTATTAAATAATTTAGAATTAGAACCAAGTTGATAAAATACGTAAGTGTTAAGGACTAAATATAATATTGTACCAAATAACGTAAGATGATCAAATTGATAGAATTTTGAGACCATGACGGCGGTGCGTGGACGGTAAAATGATGGAATATGCCAAAAGTTTTTATTATTTGAGATAACGACATGAAACAACTCAGGTAATGTGACATCTCTTCCGATTTAGTATTTAAATGTTAATTCAATTTATCAGGATGATAACTATATATCCTTAACTTCGTTAAAATTTTAAATGACATGACATGATAATCTATCGTAAATTGACATGTGTCACAATTTTTTGCTTCTAAGCCCTTAAAATCAATGTCACGGTTGCATCCCTTGATTGGTCAACATGCCACATTGATAAAAATTTTAACAATGTTAAGAATCAATTATCACATTAATAAATAAAATTAAAGTTTAGGTATTAAATTGAACATTTTAAAAATAGAAGTATTGTATTAGAACAAATCTCAAAATACATGGATCATCACAGATTTATACCTTTTAAGTGGATTATGAGAGGTAGTGTAATCAGGTCCTGATTGAGGACTTAATGAATAAAAGGAAAAACTTTGGATGATTAAAAAAGAAATATTATGTTGTAACCTAGGAAGTGTATGCTGAACTTGAATATCAAGTCGTTTGCTTGGCTCAGATAAAAAATGTTAAACTCGAGTTTGGCTCGACTAGTCCGTATTAAAATTATTTTATATAAAAATAAATTTAAAAAATATAATACATCAAATACACTAAAAATATTAAAATAAATATTTCCTACTATTTTGAAAATACATTAAAAAAAGTCTTTATACTTAAATAACATGTTGCAACTTAGAAAACAAATATTTCTAAAATAGTAGTAATATAATAATAAAATGGTAGCAAAACAACAAGTAAACAACAATAGGAAAAAATTTTAAGCAAATTTGAGCTAGGTTAAGCTCGGAATCTTACCCGAGATTCAGCCAGTTTAAAAAATGAGCCTCATTTTTTTTTTTCAAATCCAATTTTTAAAATTACATTCTTATTCAAACTATCACATTTTCCGGACCAACTTTCAAATTTAGACTGGTAACCCGACCATGACAAGAGAAATTAATTACACATATCATACTAACAAGTGGCTTCCACACTCCGCCGCCGTACGTCATCTTATTCTTCTATGTTCCTTTTACTTCGTTATTATAAAACTATGAATTTGTTGCATTAACGATATACATTCACATATTATTTTACTAATTTAAATCTTATCACTTCGTTAATCAACATTTTAAAATTCTATAAAAATAAATTTTTTTTAAATCCAATCTTTAAATACCCTTTTGTATGAGTTGGTTGAATCGATTAAATAATTTGGTAAGTTCGATAAAAAATAAATTAATCTCTTTATTATAAAATTAAACGATTTGATATTAAAGAGAATGTTAAAAATTTGTCCGATTATATTTTTCGATTAACACGAAAGATTTAATTGTAAAACTGTTTTAATTTATCAAATATAAAAAAAATTAAAGGCCTTATGGACTAGGATAAGTAAAATATTTTTTGGTAAGACAATAATTGTTCTAATTCGTTTTATAATATGAACTTAGTCTTATTTGGATTGAGGACGGCGGTTAGTGTAAAAACAACGATAGCTGTAACATTAAATACTGTAGCGTAAGATAAAAAGTAATATAAACGCACCTTACCGTCCGTCCAAACTCACCTTGAAAATAATATTAAGATAAAATCCTTTTTAATAATATTTTCCCTAAATTCAAAATTATATACTTACTAATATAATACAATAATATGTAAAATTATACAGGCTTCTAAATAATTAAATTTGTTGGTTATTAGTCGACTGGCCGTATACAAACTGTCGATATATAGTAGTTTCCTAATTTGTCTATGATCACATCTGAAGAATTGTGGTATAAATAGAGGGTGTCCGTACTTCAAATTTTGTGCAAGACAAAACCTAATTTGCGAGTCTTCAATGCGAGAGTACTAAAAGAAAAGCTGGGCAAAAAAAAAAGTCACCCAGATATGGAGGATTCTTGGTTGCTTCAATACTCAAAGAATGCAGATTCATCATGGTTTGGATCGGAGGAGGCGTTTTCCAGTAGCTGTGAGTGGGATGAGCTTCTTCTCAACTTCAATATCTCCCAAGAAACGGCTTGGATGGACTTATTGGGTGATGATGAAGAAGAAGAAGAAGAAGAAGAAGAAAGGGGTAAAGTATCGTCAGAGTGTAGCAACAACTCCATCGATGGTGTAAAGGAGGAAGAGATTTGCGCAGAAGAACCCAAGGAAGTGAAGAGTTACAGAGGGGTGAGGAAACGGCCATGGGGCAAATTTGCTGCTGAGATTAGGGATTCAACCAGACGCGGTGCCAGGGTTTGGCTTGGTACATTCGACAGCGCAGAAGCAGCTGCTTTAGCTTACGACCAAGCCGCATTTTCAATGAGAGGGCCATTGGCTACTCTCAATTTCCCCATTGAAGCTGTCAAGGCATCGCTTAAGGAACTCAAGGGTCGATGTGATGAAAACAAGGGTTGGTCCCCTGTGGTGGATCTCAAGAACCGGTATTCATTGAGGAAAAGATCCAAGAACAAGAAAATCAAGCCAAACGACGCCGCATTAAGGCAACAGCAAAACTTGTTGGTCTTTGAAGATTTGGGAGCTGATTACTTAGAACAACTGTTAATAAGTTCATGTGATTGAAAGTACAGCTCCTTTGTTGTTTTGGGTACTTTAATTCCATTTCATATCTTCTTTTCTCTTGTCAATTTCATTGCTTTGGTGGGGGTGATTGATTTAAGCACATTCTTCAATCTTCTTCCTTATTTCATCATCTCATCTCATGTAAAGTTGAAACAACTCGCACATCATGGAAATATACAATAATTTCACCTTCTATGTTCACATCCCGATCTTCTTTTTCTTTTTCTTTTTTTAAATGCTTCCTTCACTTATTGCACAATAATGTATTTCTATAATCTTATACACAGCTTATTGACAGCTTAACAAATTAATAGTTTAATCTGATTATATAATAGCATTGAACAGGTAAAACTTCAAATCTAACCTATATTATATATGATAAAGAGTTATCAAATTTGTATTTATGTAATATTAATTAATTTTGCACGTATTTTTCTTATAATTTTATATGTCTGTGACTGACATCTTAACGAATTAATAGTTGAATCGATTTATATAATAACAGTTGTGAAATAAACCTTTGAATCTAGCCTGTATTATATTATATTGATAAAAAGATATAATCTTTTATAATTTTTTGAGTTGTTATCTTTTTTTAACTTGAATAAAATAATTAAATATTTTTTAATTTACTCAAAAATAGATAATATAACTTCAATAAAAAAAATGAGGGATTAAACCAAGGGCTTCCCGTTCTACGCCCGAGTTTATAGCAAGTTGAAGGATTTGTGGACTAGGTTTACAAACGGCTCCTGAAGAATTCTAATCCATTGTGAAGATAATACTGCTACAACAAGATCATTTATAATATGCTCCCGACCGATGCTTGGCATCTTGGAGGCTCAAGTATGCTTTTGATTAAGACCCTTCATTTGAGTTATAGAATCAACTGCTTTAGTATGAACTACTAGTCACAACAATTGCCTTGAAGATCGACATACGCTGAAGGAAGTTTAAAGGCTGTGCAATAGAGGTTTGCAAGTCAGGTTCAAGCACATTTTTATAGAGGCCAACAAGGTTGCGGATAATCCGCCAAAGTTGCTAATGCCAATGTCTTTCATCTTTAGTTATTCGGTCAACCCCTTTGGATATATGCAGATTGTTACTAGATGATGTTAATAGTGTTGCACAAACTGCATTTAAAGATGAAAGGGGAAGCAGGAGATGTGCCTGAGCATGGAGTTGGATAAGATAACAATATAAATGCAATTTACAAGCCACCGGACCCCAATAGTTTTTATCATTCGTTTTCCTCTTCTTTGTTTTATGTAATGTCAATAGGGTACTACTACCTACTACTAACACCCTTAAAAAGTTACCTTAAAACCCCCTTTAAAATAGGGATGGTAAAACTCAAACTACCCAGTGAATTCCGAATCAATCTGCTTCAATTGGATTGGATTTTGTTGTTTTGAAAAGTAGATGCAGAGTGAATTTTTTTGTTTTGGATAGTTGGTATGAAACGATTACAGTAATTGTTTGCCTCGTCTTGACCCACTCCACTTATAAAATTATATTTAAATATTTATTCTACTTAAAAAATTAAAAAATTTAAACATAAGTAGCAAAAATTAAAATTGAAAGTAGCACGGGGTAAGGTGAGGATGGATGCGTCTAACATCCATTAAGGTAGTAGTGATTTTTAATATTATATATTCATAATGGAAAGGAGTAATGAATTTAGCAATATCCACCCGCCATTGCCATCCTTACATAAAATAATCAAAATATATAAAAACTATTTTTAATAAATATAAATGCTAAATAAATACATAAATTAATCAATAATTTTTTAAATTGCAAGTACTTGAATTTAAACGAGCTGATCGAACTTAGATTAAGGGCTTGTTAAGTAGTGCTTAAAAAAAGACTTTTGGAAGAAAATTTGTGCTAAGTAAATTGAGTTTGGCTGAAATTTTTGGCTTGTTAAAAACACTTTTTAAAAACATTGCTAAACTAGACCTAACACTTAGCGTAAAGTCTCATAAATCTAAAAATTTAATAATTTCTAATTTAATATGAACATTGGACATACTATAAGAATTTTCAAAGCAAAAATCCAATTTAATCCCCAAAACTTGAAGAAAAGATTCAACACCCAACTTTCAATTTTAAGTTCAAAATTACAAAAATATGAGATTCATGTAAAATACATTTTAAATACAAATGCAGTCTGAGTTAAAGATTTTAAAAGAAAGAAAATATTGCGACAACTATTATTCTTTCCAAGGTTAATTAATGGAATGGAATGTAATAAACTTGTAACTCAAAGTTTTGATTTGCTTTATAGACCATGCATGTTTTGTTGCGTTTCAAGAAGGTCCTCTAACAACTTGTTATCCAAGTACTCAAATTCAATAACTTCACTTCCTCCTCCTCTTTGGGGATTTACTCTTCCAACTGAATTACAAGATGAAGAGGCTGGAAAGCTTGGATTCTGACATTGGAACTCGTTTGGGAAGTTGAGAATAGCCGACTGACCCCGGAAAGCAAAAGCAGCCCTGTCATAAGCCCTAGCAGCCTCCTCAACCGTCTCGAAAGTTCCGAGCCATAGCCGTGTCCCATTCCTCGTCGGATCACGAATCTCGGCTGCAAACTTTCCCCATGGTCGCCTGCGGATTCCCCTGTATCGAACTCCCCCAGTTTCCATCTCATTCTTCATTTTCCTCTTCCCTCTTTGGGATGCTTCCATTTTGTTTCAATTTCTCAAGTCTGTGAATCAAGAAGAACATGGATAGGGTTATATATATATGACATGGATTGTGGTCATTGTATTTGGCCCCCCAAATGCATGTGCCATGTGAATAAAGCTATGGGGTGGGTCATACTTCGCGCTTGGAATTTGTATGTTTTTTTTTTTTTTTTTGGTTATGAAACTTCCTCACACATCCTTGAAATCTCGGATGAGGAACAAAAGTTTCGATTTAGTCCACTTTAATTATAAAAATCAGCTCACCAATACGATATCTGAAAACTGGTGTATGAATAGAGTAGTAAAATAACTAGTTTTATGTTTTTCGGAACTAAATTTTGTGAGGGTGCATGCATGAGAGCTTTTTCTGACGAGGGTTTTTTTTTTCCTTCGGCGGGCGGCGGCTCTACGTTGACGGTGAGCGGATTGGTTTCTCCTTTTGGACCTGCAAGTAGAACAAATTCATGTTAATTTTTTAATTTCACAGTATATTGTGATCACCCCTTATGTCATGTTTCAGAACATTAAAAAATAATCAATTCAATTCAAATCCAATTATATCATTCAAATAAGTTAAACCATTACACTTTGGAATTTAAATTTCCTAAATTGGCGTTATCAAATTTAATTGGCAAAATCAATGCCTATGTTGCACATGTAATTAAGATTTGATGTGTTTCAAAAAAAAAAATAAGATTTGATGATATGTGAACACAACCCATACATGTCATATATTAATTTAGATGCCCAAAGCTGAAATTGAATCGCTCTGATCTGAAGCAATTTGACACTGCTACGTATGATCGAATCTTCTAGCCTCCTCTGTCACCGTATCAATGGACCTCGATTGATTTGTAGAGTGGAGTGTCCCTCCTCCTCCACCAGACCCTAAATCACCGTTGGGCCATCCTCCACTCACCAGATATCACGTTTCCGGTGAAACCCCTCTTTGGCCAACAAGTGAGCAACCCGATTGCCCCCTCTCTTGATATGCTAAAGTTTACATCTCTCAAAACCATGCACAATCTGTTTCACTTCCCATATGTGGTTACTAATTTCTGATCAATCAATGTATGTCACTCGAAGCTTCATTATAACCACCAAGGAATCCCCCTCAACCTCCATTGCCCAAAATCCCAACTCTTGTGCGAATTTGAGAGCCTGAGTACTAGCTAACATCTCCACGCCAATGCATTCGATACATATCTATTCCATAGGCAAGCTGCTCCCATTATCAAACCAGTGCTATTTCTAATGATAATCCCCGTACTCGTTGCCTCCAACTCATTGAAGAAACTTACATCAAAAGTTACTCGGACAAAAGGCTTAGAGTGATGTGAGCACGCCCGGGGCATCCTCGAGTGCAAACCAAGATCTAAACGAGCTGCCTAAAGGACCTATAACTCAAGCTTATGCTAAACATTTCCTAGAAGCTATTTTAGCTTCTAATGCAAAACCTTGGTTCGAAACAAGGGCCAAAGCTCACAAAATCAGCTTGAAGCAACTATCCAAAGGACCCGTGCATTGTTGGCAAGCTGATCCTAGCTCATTTCTAGCTCCTCGAGCACCGTCCAGCTCAACTCAGCTCATTTGATCTTGTTTCAGCTCGTTTGAGCTCAACTGAGCTTACTTTCAGCTCCTTCTTTCTTTCTTTCAATAAACTAAGTCTAAATTTAGTTTATAATTAAGTTTGCTACAGCTCATGCCGAAACCCCTAGCTCAATTTCAACTCATTAAGTGTTTTGACTATTTTTGAGCTAGCTGAATTTATTATAAGTTGACTTATAATTATTGTGTTCAAATTTAGTTAGTGATATTAAGTTATTTAGTTATTATTTTAAATTATAATTATATGAATAGTTGTGTGTTATTTAATTATGTTATTTACTTTTGTAGGTTAGCCGAATTTGGAAGATACATTCATGGCATTTAATGCAAGGTCCATGGGAAAGTTAATTGAACGGGAGGATACATGCATGGACCGGTTCAATGTTTGGAGGACATACATTCATGTACATGGAAGGTTAATGCATATTGAAAGGTGCATCTCCCTTGGACGGCACACATGCATGAATGGGGGGTAATCAATGCAAGTGCATGTATGGCTAGGTTCAAAGCCCCTTCCAAGTTCCATGTACAATCGATGCATGTGGGAGGACCCTTGGAGTTTCCTAAGCACCTATTCGGCCAAGAGACACCCTTTGGGAGTTTCATGCATCCCATGGCCGAACCTAGACAATCCCATTGGCTTCCAAAGTTTGCTCATACATGAAGCTGCCCATTCATCTCCCATTCGGCCGAACATGGACAAGGACACCATTGGTCATTTTTCTAGAAGGTTCATGTCTTAATTTAGGTTCATTACTTAATCATTAAGTTCATGAATGGACTATTCGGTTAGCATAAGAAACTAGTATAAATAGTTTGTTGATTTCATTTGTAAAGGACTTTTGACTTTTGATCATTTGAATGAACTTTGTTCAAAGAGTGAGTTTTCTCCTCTCTAAATTCGTACGAGTTTCGATCTGACTTATCTAGCGTGCTAGTGGCGTCTATCGTTCTCTTTTGAACTTATCACCTTGCTTTGGTGTGGCGTTCAACCTTCTACAATTCCGCAATCCCACCTTGAACCGAATAGAAATCGGGGTGACACTTTTAGTGTTGAATCATTTCTGGTGTTTAAGCTCATTTATCCATTCCACCGACTATCCTAGATTTTACCCAACTATAATATCTTTTTACAAAACCGAGCCTTCATTTATCAACTTCCATTTTTCTTATTTTTATACTTAAATCGAGCCTACTACCCTTATAAATTTACCATCACTTTAGCCAACCTTTAAAACCATCTGAAAGCTTCCGCATCTTTAGCCTTATTTCATCCTATTTCCGATAACTCAACTATTCCTCGTCGACGATCGGGCAATCAAGTGAATCGAGTCAATCAATCGAGCCGGATCACATCATTTGGTATCAGAGCTACTAAAACGAGAAGTGCCGACATTCGTATCAAGCTCGGAGTAGGTTCGTAATGTAAAAAAAAGTCAAAAAAAAATAAAAAAAATTTGAGTTGGAATTTAATTTTTTTTCTCTTCCTTGTATTTTGTTTACTATTGTATTGGATTTTTAAAAAAAAGAATAAATTCAAAAAAAAAATTTCAAAAAAATCGAAAAAAAAAGAAAAAAAAAGAAGTGACAAAAAAATCGAGTTAAAAAAAAAGAAGAAAAAAAAAGTGAAAAGGCTTGCGAGTTTTTATCATTATCACTTATTACTCCGATCATCAAGTTTCCCTTCCTACCATTATTTACCCATCCCAACGCCACACTTTAAACCAATTTTCTTCTTTATTCAGCCTACCCTACACCCGACATTTTCCCTTGTAACCCATTTTCAAACCGACCCTCAAGCAGCAAATTAAGTCTATCGAGACGAATTACGAATTTGTGAGACGAGGTCGAGTGGTAAAAGGCAAGAGAGCGCGAGTTCATTCGAAAAAAAGCCTAAAAGAGAGTTCAAACACGAGAGTGAGTGAATTTTTCTTTTTGAGCGAACTTGAGAGATTTGTGGTGAGAATTATTTTTTTTCTTTCTAATTTAACTTTTGTTTTCTAATATTTTGTTGAAGCATGTCTGAAGAATTTTCTGAATTTGAATTCCAAATGTGGAGACAAGAAATGCAAAGGATAATGCGATCTGAATTTCGACAATTCGACAAAGATAAAGAAGATTTGACATCTACTATCGTTGACATCAAGATTAGTGCAATCCTTCAAAGATTGGAAAATGAACCACAATGTGAAGATATGTTTCACACGCGTTGCCGTGTCCACGATAAAGTTTGTTGCCTCATTATTGATGGTGGAAGTAGGTCAAACATGGCTAGTATTCGAACGGTAAAAAAACTTGGCTTGGCCACTACCAAGCATCCACGACCCTATCAACTGCAAGGACTTGGTGTTGAAGGCAAATTTGAAGTTACTCAACAAGTGCGTGTTGCATTTTCCATTGGAAGATACCAAGACGAAGTCCTTTTTGATGTTGTGCCTATTCAAGTCTGCCATTTGTTGCTAGGAGAACCATGGCAATCGGATCGCAAGGTCATTCACGATGAACGTACCAATAGGTATTCCTTCAAGCATCAAGGAAGGAAAATCACTTTAGAGCCGCTCACACCGGAACAAGTGCAAGAAGACCAATTCAAAATGAAGCAATCCATTGAGTGAGAAAAGGAGAAAAAGATTGAAAAAGAAATTGAAAGAAAACAAAAAGAAAACGAAAAAGAAAAAGAAATTGCAAAAGAAAAAGAAATCAAAAAAGTGAGAGAAAAAGAAAATGAAGAAAAGAAAATTGAAAAAGAAAAAGCAAAAAAAGAATTTGAAAAAGAGTTTGAAAAAGAGAAGAGTGAAAAAGGAGAAAGTAATCGAGCAAAAGTGAGGAATGTTCTAACTAACCCATTTGCAAGTTTGCCGTGTAAATTTTCTTCTTTCCAGGTTTCCAAGGAATCGATTGACAAGTTTCGACTTCAATACCTTTCGAAAGAGAGAGGGTTCACCTTGGTTGAAAAAGGTAACATTCTTAATGATCGTAGTTCGCCTAAGCCAAAAGAGGAGCAAGGTATGAATGTTGAAAATTTTAAAGCACCTCTGCCTTATTCGATTGTTGATGGAAACCTTGTTGATGATTTGTCCTTTAAAAATTATCTGAATTTTGATGTGGTTACTTGCCATTCTTTGATTGATAATATCATATTTGCGTGGAATGATGGCAAGAAGAATAATGTTTTTGGAAATTGTGATGCTGATGAGTTTGTTATTGAAATAATAAATATTCGGCATTTGCAAGATAAGAAAACATATAAGCCTTTCCATCTGCTTGATTTGAGTAAAAATATGCACTCATTGATCTTTTATGAGAAACTACTTTGTCTAAACAAGAATGTACGTATGAGATTTGAGATGCATGAATGCTTGAAAACATGCATGTCTTTGATTTGTTTGTTTGATACGAGGATGACATGTAAAATGGTTAGTGCACTTAAAGTTGAAGATGGTGTCTCAAATCTGCCTTGTTGTATAAATTTTGCATGTTTGAAAAAGCCTTTGCTGTTTTTAACAAAGAATGACCAAAACCGTGTGTTTAAGCCCGGAGCAAGTTATCTTAAGTTGTTGATAAATAAAGGTGAGTACTCTAATTTTGTTTGGAATAAATATGTTGAATCTTCTCATCTTTTCCGAATCTTATCGCTATGTGTGAATAGATGTGTGAACCATTTGTGCTTGCTTGATGTTATGACTTTAAATTTGAAAACGAAGTTGTTGAACTATGACAAGTTGCAAACGCTAAATCGAAGCTTTGGTTCTACATCATTGTTCAAAGTTTTTAAGTCATGGATTTTTGTTGTCCAAAATTATAATTCCCGAATGCTTCTTGTTTTTGGTATATCTCCAACGAAGAAATTCTTAACTCATTGCGGAAAGGTAAAATCAACTTTCACTTTTGATCCCGGCATTGGTTCATTTGTTCAATTTTTGCATAAGATCTTAAGAAGTCCTTTTGAACTTATAAACCAAGGTGTCACTAATCTATTTAATTTTTGTGTAGGTGACACTTCGAAGTGGTTCCCTCCTAAAGAGGGAGGGTATAAACATAAATTGTGTCCTACTCAAGGCATGTCTGATTTGCAGGTTTTTGGGAGCAACTATGCCAATTCCATCGACAAAAGGGCTGGTGACGATGTAAAATTGTTTTTGAGAAAATGGCCCGATTTGGGGACAAATCGCTTTAAAGAGGGAGGGAATGATGTGAGCACGCCCGGGGCATCCTCGAGTGCAAACCAAGATCTAAACGAGCTGCCTAAAGGACCTATAACTCAAGCTTATGCTAAACATTTCCTAGAAGCTATTTTAGCTTCTAATGCAAAACCTTGGTTCGAAACAAGGGCCAAAGCTCACAAAATCAGCTTGAAGCAACTATCCAAAGGACCCGTGCATTGTTGGCAAGCTGATCCTAGCTCATTTCTAGCTCCTCGAGCACCGTCCAGCTCAACTCAGCTCATTTGATCTTGTTTCAGCTCGTTTGAGCTCAACTGAGCTTACTTTCAGCTCCTTCTTTCTTTCTTTCAATAAACTAAGTCTTAATTTAGTTTATAATTAAGTTTACTACAGCTCATGCCGAAACCCCTAGCTCAATTTCAACTCATTAAGTGTTTTGACTATTTTTGAGCTAGCTGAATTTATTATAAGTTGACTTATAATTATTGTGTTCAAATTTAGTTAGTGATATTAAGTTATTTAGTTATTATTTTAAATTATAATTATATGAATAGTTGTGTGTTATTTAATTATGTTATTTACTTTTGTAGGTTAGCCGAATTTGGAAGATACATTCATGGCATTTAATGCAAGGTCCATGGGAAAGTTAATTGAACGGGAGGATACATGCATGGACCGGTTCAATGTTTGGAGGACATACATTCATGTACATGGAAGGTTAATGCATATTGAAAGGTGCATCTCCCTTGGACGGCACACATGCATGAATGGGGGGTAATCAATGCAAGTGCATGTATGGCTAGGTTCAAGGCCCCTTCCAAGTTCCATGTACAATCGATGCATGTGGGAGGACCCTTGGAGTTTCCTAAGCACCTATTCGGCCAAGAGACGCCCTTTGGGAGTTTCATGCATCCCATGGCCGAACCTAGACAATCCCATTGGCTTCCAAAGTTTGCTCATACATGAAGCTGCCCATTCATCTCCCATTCGGCCGAACATGGACAAGGACACCATTGGTCATTTTTCTAGAAGGTTCATGTCTTAATTTAGGTTCATTACTTAATCATTAAGTTCATGAATGGACTATTCGGTTAGCATAAGAAACTAGTATAAATAGTTTGTTGATTTCATTTGTAAAGGACTTTTGACTTTTGATCATTTGAATGAACTTTGTTCAAAGAGTGAGTTTTCTCCTCTCTAAATTCGTACGAGTTTCGATCTGACTTATCTAGCGTGCTAGTGGCGTCTATCGTTCTCTTTTGAACTTATCACCTTGCTTTGGTGTGGCGTTCAACCTTCTACAATTCCGCAATCCCACCTTGAACCGAATAGAAATCGGGGTGACACTTTTAGTGTTGAATCATTTCTGGTGTTTAAGCTCATTTATCCATTCCACCGACTATCCTAGATTTTACCCAACTATAATATCTTTTTACAAAACCGAGCCTTCATTTATCAACTTCCATTTTTCTTATTTTTATACTTAAATCGAGCCTACTACCCTTATAAATTTACCATCACCTTAGCCAACCTTTAAAACCATCTGAAAGCTTCCGCATCTTTAGCCTTATTTCATCCTATTTCCGATAACTCAACTATTCCTCGTCGACGATCGGGCAATCAAGTGAATCGAGTCAATCAACCGAGCCGGATCACATCATAGAGGGAGACCACCACACCAGTGTCTCCTTGTCGCTTGTTCAATTCTTTTCCCAGTCAACAATTCCAACTCACAAGCATATCCCAAAATGAAAGTAACAACTTCAATCTTAGATTGGTTCTTGTCTTCATGCACTAATTTAATTCTCGAAAGCTAAATAGTCCAGATTGCAATTATGACTACTAATTTTTGCTGGTTATTGCTCCCAAAAATTAATTGTCGAACCTAATTAATCATAGAGTCCTCTGTTTGAGTCAACCTCCATGTAACTTCCCCAAATTTTTTGTTTTAAGTTGAGCAATTATGTTAAATAATTTTGGTTTGGTGGTTAGGTGCCATGAATGTTTGGTTAAGGTTTTGAGTTAGATTACCATGTTTTGAATTCTTTCCTATTTATTTTGGTTTTATGTTAAGCTTGAGCCTTAGGGCTTATCATATATTTTTCATTGAATTGTGATAGAATGAGCTTGCTAGTTTAGTGGTAAGGCTTCAGCTTATCATTTAGTCCTATGTTTGAATCTTGTGGTGTGCAAATGTGGAATATTTTTGCTTAGGCTCTTGCTAGTTATTGAGTTTAATTTAAATTCTAAAAGAATTCTGGTGGGTGGGATTTGGATCAAATTAAATCTTTTAAGTATTTTATTTTAATTTATTTTTTGACCAAATCCCTATTTTCACTTTTTGTTCAACCGGGTTGTGTGGATATTCACATCGGTAACTAGGTGTTTGAAAATAATTCGATTTATTGCTTGAAACTCGAGAAAATGCGAAACAAGAGTTGCTTTTGAAATTGCCCAGCGCCATACAACCATGTGTGTTTTTGCAACCCGTGTGGCTTGGTCTTGTGGAGCACACAACCCTGTGAAATATTGCAGCTAGTGTAGGTAGGCTGTGTGGGCCATATGGGCCTATAGGCATAATTTGAGCTCGGAAAAGTGTAAGTTTTAACATGTAAACATATATGGGTAAGCTTAGGAGGTATGTTAAGTAGATTATGTTGTAGTAACCATATGCCATACAATAATCCGTTGAAAAATATATGTAAGCATGACATGTGATTTATAATATGTATAAGTTGATTTTATGATTATGTTTACGAGTATGCTTATGTTTGTGGGTGGGTTATCATATATGAAGGAAGTATTCTACGACAGTTTTTACTGCAATTATAGCGGTTAGACCGCAAATTTATGTTTGGTTGCTCAGTTGCATATTTATGAGTGGCACACCGCCACAAATTGGTGTGATTGGATGGATGGACTCTTGTAGTCTTATTTGCGGTAATTAGCTAGTCGGAGATGATGTGTAGCGGATGAGAATAGGACATGATATGATATGTTTTGATTCGATATGATATGATACGTATGATATGATAAGATATAAGTTAGCTTGAAATCTAATACAATATGAAATATTAAAAGATATACTCTGATTTGAATTCTGTTATGCTATGTCACGTTTTGATATATATTTATTTATACTAAAATTTGTGGGCCAAATCACACATTGGGCTTAAAGCTCATGCTTTTGTATATTTCTTTTCAAGTGATCCTTAGACTTAGGATTGAACGAAGACATTGGAGCTCGGGTTTCACACTTTTTGGGTTTTGTATGTTACGTACTTTATATTTTTGGACTTTTAAGGACTTTGGACATTTTAATCTTGTTTTGGACATTTGGATTTATTTCGGTAATTGTTTTGTTAAAGTTTTAGTTTTTAACCAGTATTTGGAACAAGACTATTAAAGGTAATAAAGGCTAAATTGTTACGATGTGTCCGCTGCCAAAATTTTGTCAAAAATTACTAAAGTGTCTTAACTCGCAAACGTTTTGAGTAAATTGGATTTGATTTTAGTAAAACTATTAAAGATGTGTTCTCGTAAATTGGTATGTTTTTCAAAGACTTATTCAAATTGATTTCTTATTCACTAAAAGTTAGTTTTTCATCAAAATTAGACATCAATATTTTTCACGTACGAATGTCTAGGCCGGATATGGGGTGTTACACTCCAATTAATTCCAGATTCTTGCCAAACCTACAAGGTAAGTGGATAATCACGGCTTGCATATATATTGGGTTCAGAGTCTTCACCACATCTGGAGCTGTATTCTTGAAAATATATGTCTTCAAACAAAAGGCTTATTTTAAAATTTTTTATTTATTCAAATTCATTAACTTAGAGCCAGAAATGTTGATTTTACGTTTCACATGCTTTCAAGGGTAGTAAATTTGGAAAATAAATGCACCAGCATGTAGTTATGGCAATGAATTGGGATTTTTGAGAATGGAAACTTGTTAAAATTTAACACTACTATAAATTGCATATTCAAGATTAACTTGGCAAAAACAGAAGTTTTTTTATTTGTTCTTTTTCTTTTCCTCGTCCTATCTGTAGGTATGTGACATTAATTTGTGGGCAACATTGTATAAACATGTTAATTTAATTTATTTTTTAATTTGATGTATTTTGTAGTTTTTTTTTCTCAATCATTAATAATTACCAAAAAAAAAAAAGGCCATCGAGAATCCAAGCCATTCCAATCTCAAAAACTTGCATCATACAATAAACTCTACCAAAGCCAATAAAACCAATTCCGCAAAATCCCCTTAACTGCATACATAACAGCAGAAATAAAATAATTAATCAAACAAAGACCAATACTCCTATTCTCTTCATTACTCTCACCACCATGTTTTAACCCCTGCTATTGCCAGTGCAAAAGCCATTTCGTTCTCCATGTTTTTTACTTTCCCAAATGACGGATATGATTTTTCTCTCAATTTCAACAAAAAAATAATGTAATTTTCCTGGTCTTGACTCTGTTTCTGAAAGCTATTTAAATACCACATTGGAGCCAACTTCAATCAATAATGGACAACATGATGCCCATCCCATACCTTCATATAACTCAAGCGTGACTCCAATTGACTTCAATTCTGCCAATTCAGTATTTTTTTTTTTGTCTTGGTTGGACTCGAGAATAATGCCCGCGCCACTCTATCTTCATCTCTCAATACCCCTCCACCTCCAGCTTTGTCCTCGAACACTACCCCGCGTACATTAAATTTCAGCCAACCCCTTGGAGGAAACCTCCAACTCATCTCCAAGCACTTATAAGTTTTGTTATGAGACCTGCATTTTAAAGGACAGCACCACCAAGAACTTTCAGTTAAAATTACTTCATTATACACCGCCCTTACCCACATCAATGCTTTCATCTTAGAATGGAAAATAATAGATGCATGTGTATGTATTCCTAGTCATCATGAAAGGGAAAATAATAGTTATTGCATTTGAATTTACAGACGTTATGGGAGTGGCTGGTGAGGGATGTTGCACAGATTATCACCGTGGGCCATGTACGCATCGAAAATATGATCAAGCTCCTGACGGCGACTGCTTTAAGTTTTGTACCACTGAGATGCTCTTTGCAAAAATAATGATGTGTGCCATTGCGCTTGTTGATATTAATTGTAAGCAACCAAAAATTTAAAACTCTTTTTTTTTAAAATCTTTTAAATCTATTTATTTATCCATGATGTTAGATTTATTATTATTTAGTAAGCATAAAATGCTTTCTAGCCTGAGCAATGATTCTTGGAAGCAACTGACTACTCTTTAGCCAGATCACGAAGAGGAGCCACCGAACGTGGGTGGTGTCGATGCAGAACTATCGATGGGGAAACGGATCTTTTCAAAGATAACATCCTAAGGGAGGGGAGGGGAGGCAACTGTTATATGTTTTGGCCCCTCTATGTTGCTTCAATGGAATTGTGCTAGATATTTATCCCGTCAACGTTCATCACCACACCAATGATAAGAATCTCACCATGTATCATCCGTCGCTTGTAAAGTACATCAACCCATTAACATATTATTAGAAAATGTGCACACATGTAATTGTTTTTTTATATATTTGAAAATTTCAAGCTTAATAGTATTAGTAAGTAACTTTCATCAAATCAACTCGTACACGTAAATTAAATCCTAAAAATTTAATATTGTTACTTTTAGATATTAAAATATATAACTTTTGTAAAATATAAATACCAACTTGGACAAAAAAAACCTAGATATCATACTTAAAGAAAAATATCAAACTTGAGTATGAAATAATATATTAAGCCCTTTTAGAATGATTAAAACAAAATTTTTAATTTTATTGAGAATATAAATTAGGAAAAAAATTGTATGAAATAGTGACACCACGTTTCATCTTGAAAAGAATCAAATTCAAAATAAAATCTTGAAATTAAGGATGAAATTACTGATGTGATATAAAATTACTGGAAAAAGATAACTTATATGTTTCGTATAATCCCTCCCCGTATAAATCATAATTAATATGATAAGGAAATGACTTTTTTTTTTAATGGATGGATTAGCTAAGCTCCTAGCTGTTATTCAAACGAAGCTACGTTGGAACACTAGTTCCTGCACCCTTGCCCTAAATAATTGAAATAAAGTTTACCCAGCCGGCCGGCGGGCAGCCCAACCGATCCCCACTTACTCAGCAATTACATCACCAACGAGTCGGCATCACCGCTGAATTACTGAACCAAAAAAAAAAAGGAAAGAAAAAGACAGTTGCCCTAGTTGGTCGTCAGAGATGATGACGGCGACTCGTGAACGGTATAATAATGGGATATGCCAAAAGCTACTTCCCTTCTTTGTTTTTTTATGGATATGTGAGGCAGTCAAGTCCTGATGCAGGACTTAATTAAATAAGAAATAACTTTGGGTGATTAAAATATATATATATTATGTTGTAACCTAGGAAGTGACCATTTACGACAAACCTGAATATTGGAGTCCTTTGTCTTGTGGGGCATAATTCTTATTACCTTGTTTGGACTGAATTATAAATTGTCAAATTAGCATGGACTGTGTCAACATACGGTGGTCGGGACACCATTGTCCACCTTCACACGTGACCACGCTCTTGACACGTAACATAATTTTCCTGTTCAGTTCAATGAAGGTAAAAGTATAGTAAGCCGATATATTTAGAGACGGATTCTATTTCGATCTTTTTATCGAAAAAATGGTCAAATTATACATATTGAAATGTGTAAATTAAACGTAAATTTATGATGTGGAACATTTAATCCATGCTGAAAATTATTTTTATGGGTAAATTATAAAAATGGTCACGAACTATGTCATTTCTTTTATTTTAGTAGCCCAACTACTAATTTATTTCAATTTAGTCACTAAACTATTTAAAATTAAATATCTTAGTCACTAACTGATGTCAACTTTTTCTATTGGTTTAGTATCAAGATTAGCCTTCTAATGTTTACAAAAAAAATTAACAAATTTAACCCTCAATGTTTACAAAATTTATCATTTTAATTCTAATTCTAAAAAACTCAATAACTTTAACTCTCAATATTTACAAAATTCGTTGATTTAATTATAACTCTAAAAGCTAAAAAAAACTTAGTTTTAACCTTTCATCACTTATCGGCTAACCATATGAAGATTAAAGCAACAAAAAAAATTCATGAGTTATATAAATTAAGATGAAAGTAGATTTTATAGTTTAAAGTAATAATATAAAAATGATTTAATGTCGGTCCCTAATCTATGGTTTTTCAAACCACTTTCCTCGTTAGAGGAAATTAATTACATTATTACACTAACCAAGTGGCTTCCACTTTGGTAAGAAAGCATCATTCTTTGTGCACTTATGGGTCCATATGTTTCAACCCCGCCGCCGTACGTCATCTTATTCTTCTATATGTTTTTTCACATTAGTAATGGGTAATTATCTCTTAAATATGTGATCGGAAGTTTAAATTATCTTTATGAAAATTATATTACATTTTATGGTTATTTGTAAACCTTTCTTTTCGTATTTTCAGATATAATTTATAGGGGTTTGTCCGTTCTTTTTACATAAATTCTTGTGAGGTTTTCACAAAATTTTTGTAGTTTTTTCGCTTCTAAAATAAATTCTTCTGCTTGTGCCTTATAAAAAGAATTAGCAGGTTAATGGATCGTTACCCTAATGATATAGCATAATAAAAGGTTCTTCTAGCTCACGTAATGAGACGAGAAGAATAGTTAAAAAATAACTAAAGAATAATAAGAAAGAAAAAAGATAGAATTGAAAAACTGTATAGGATTTTTTGTGCATCGCATATAATTTTACAATGAAATTCTCTGTTTTTTGATCGAAAAAAGAAAAAGAGAAAATAGAGAAAGCGTCTATTAGATCTAGACCCTTAAATAATACAATGATCATTCTTCTTCTTTTTTTCAGAAAAGTTCAAAAATACTATGATGACTCCATTGCTTTATATATTTATTTCATTGTGATTCAGCAATCCCAAATTTCTTTAGTCACAGTTATCGACGATAGATACCCTAATTATGACGAAAAAATGGTGTCAATCATGTTCTTTTCTTACAAATATTAAATCTTTTAGAATTCGTAACTATATTTTCAAATAATGTTATGTCCAGTGAATGAAAATTTCGAATTTATTCTTTAAAAATACAATGAATTTTATCATTGCACTAAGCAGATATTCTTTTAGTAACCTTAATTAACAATTTTCAACATTTAAAAATTCTATAAAAATAAATTTTTAAAAAAACTGAAAAAACCCCTTTAAATATTCACTTAAAGTAATTGATCTGATGTCATATTGAGTTATAACTTCAATTAAATTATTTAATTAGTCCCTTTGTTATATAAATTAAACAATTTAATACGTGAAGAACTAAATTTAAACGACAGAAAGTATTGAATACTAAAAAACACTAAAATTTAATATTTTTCGTATAACTTTAAAACACAGAAAGTCTAACATATTTTAGTGTTAAAAGAGAGAGAAATAAATCAACCTTTCATGTGAAATAATTAAAATTCTATAAACTGAAATTAAATTGAAATCTTTAGAGTGACCAAATGCAAAAGAAATCAAATTAATAACATTTGGAGCCAAACATAATTTATCATATTATATATGTATCAGGGGTGAATTCAGAAATCTTTTTAAGTTAGAGGAATTGAATTATAAATTTTTGAGTGGTTAAAATATAATTTTATTATTTTATAAAAAGACTTATTAACAGAAATTATTTTAAAAGGGAAAAAGTGCAATTTAACCATTTATTAATTTATAATTTAAACATTTCTTAATCAACTTGATAGCAAATTTTCTATAATCATAGATATTGATAGTTATTTTAGGGCTTCTAAATAATTAAAATTCTTTGTTATTAATGAAATATAAACTTTAGTTTAGATAATGTATATCTCATTACTTTATAATAAAAATTTTATTGTATTTAATATATAAATTAATTGGATATTAACTCAGTCGTAAAAAAATTAATATACATTATTTTTTATATGATAACCCGAACTCAATTGGAAGACAATTAGTATATTCTAAATGATAACTAATATTATTCTAATGATACTTTTGTAGTTTAATAATTTTATATCATCTTTAAATAAAATAATTTAAAATTAAAGATTTAATATACAAAATTTCTACTATTGTTAAATAATTTTTCTTAAAAATAAAAATAAAGTTTTTGTGTGAAATAATCTAATGTATATAAAATATTTGTGTGATAGTTTCTTAATTTAAGTGTGTTCACATCTGCTAAATTCTGGTATATATAGAGGATGCCATACTTCAAATCTTGCGAGAAAAAACCTAGTTTGTGACTCGTCAAGGAGGAAAAAACACCAAGCTGGGCAAAAAATCACCCAGTTATGGGGGAGGAGTCTTGGTTGTTTCAATACTCAAATAATGCAGAATTATCAGCGTTTGGATCGGAGGAGGCGTTTTCCAGTAGCTGTGAGTGGGATGAGCTCCTTCTCAAGTTCAATATCTCCCAAGAAACGGCTTGGATGGACTTATTGGGTGATGAGGAAGAAGAAAGGGGTAAAGCATCGTCAGAGTGTAGCGTAAAGAAGGAAGAGGTTTGCTCAGAAGAACCCAAGGAAGTGAAGAGTTACAGAGGGGTGAGGAAACGGCCATGGGGCAAATTTGCTGCTGAGATTAGGGATTCAACCAGACGTGGTGCCAGGGTTTGGCTTGGTACATTCGACAGCGCTGAAGCAGCTGCTTAAGCTTACGACCAAGCCGCATTTTCAATGAGAGGACCATTGGCTACTCTCAATTTCCCCATTGAAGCTGTCAAGGCATCGCTTAAGGAACTCAAGTATCGATGTGATGAAGACAAGGGTTGGTCCCCTGTGGTGGATCTCAAGAACCGGTATTCATTGAGGAAAAGATCCAAGAATAAGAAAATCAAGCCAAAGGACGCGGCATTAAGGAAACAGCAAAACTTGCTGGTCTTTGAAGATTTGGGAGCTGATTACTTAGAACAACTGTCAATAAGTTCATGTGAGTGAAAGTGAAGCTCCTTGGTTGCTTTGGGTACTTTAATCCCATTTCATATCTTCTTTTCTCTTGTCAATTTCATTGCTTTGGTGAGGTGATTGATTTTAAGCACACTCTTCAATCTTCTTCCTTACTTCATCTCATCTCGTATTGTGTCTCTTGTCACACATCATGGAAATGTACAATAATTTCACCTCTTATGTTCACATCCCTCTTTTCTTTTTCTTTTTTTAAACTATTTCCCTCACTTATTCTACAATAATGTATTTATATACAACTCATGAACACCTTAATAAATTAATAGTTTAATCTGATTATATAAAACTTCAAATCTAGCTTATATTATATATGATAAAGAGTTATCAAATTTATATTTATGTAATATTAATTAATTTTACACGTTTTTTTTATAATTTTATATATCTGTGTCTAACATCTTAACGAATTAATAGTTAAATCGATTTATATAACAGCAGTGGTTAAGTAAACTCTTGAATCTAGCCTGTATTATATTTTATTGATAAAAGATATAATATTTTATAAATTTTTGGGTTATTATTATTTTTAACTTGAATAAAATAATTAAATATTTTTAAATTTTACTCAAAAATGGATAATATAACTTCGATAGAAAAAAATGAGGGATTAAACCAAGGGCTTCCCGTTCTATGCCCTAGTTTATAGGTGCAGTTGAAGGATTTGTGGACTAGGTTTACAGAAGGCTCCTGAAGAATTCTAATCCATTGTGAAGATAATACTACTACAACAAGATCATTTATAATGTGCTTCCGATTGATGCTATTGGCATCTTGGAGGCTCAAATATGCCTTTGATTAAGACCATTCATTCGAGTTACAGAATCAACTGCTAGTCACAACAATGGCCTTGCAGATCGACATACACTGTAGGAAGTTCAAAGGCTGTGCGATAGAGATTTGCAAGTCAGGTTCAAGCACATTTTTATTGAGGCCAATAAGCTTGCGGATCATCTGCCAAAGTTGCTAATGCCAATGTCTTTCATCTTTAACTATTCGGTCAACGCCTTTGGATATATGCAGATTGGTACTAGATGATGTTAATAGTGTTGCACAAACTGCATTTAAAGATTAAAGGGGAAGCAGGAGATGTGCCTAAGCATGGAGTTCGACAAGATAACAATATAAATGCAATTTACAACCCACCGGACCCCAATAGTTTTTATCATTCGCTTTCCTCTTCTTTTTTTTTTTTATGTAATGTCAATAGGGTACTACTACCTACTAACACCATTAAAAAGTTACCTTAACCCCCCTTTAAAAATAGGGATGGTAAAACTCGAACCACCCAGTGGATTCCGAATCAATCTGCTTCGATTGGATTGGATTTTGTTGTTTGAAAAGTGGATGCAGAATGAATATTTTTATTTTGGATACTTGGTACGAAACAATTATAGTAATTGTTTGCCTCGTCTTAACCCACTTAACTATATAAAATTATATTTCAATATATATTTTACTTTAAAAAATTTAAAAATTTAAACATAAGTGGTAAAAATTAAAATTGAAAGTAGCACGGGATGAAGTGAGAATTGATGCATCTAACATACATTAAGGTAGTAGTGGTTTTCAATATTATATATTCAAAATGAAAAGTGGTAATGGATTTAGCAATATCCACCCGCCATTGCCATCCTAACATAAAATAATCAAAATATATAAAAAAACTATTTTTAATAAATATAAATGCTAAATAAATACATAAATTAATCAATAATTTTTTATATGGCAAGTACTTGAATTTAAACGAGCTGATCGAACTTAGATTAAGAGCTTGTTAAGTAGTGCTTAAAAAAAACACTTTTGAAAGAAAACTTGTACTAAATAAACTGATTTTAGCTTAATTTTTTGGCTTTTCAAAATCACTTTTTAAAAGTATTACTAAACTAGACCTAACATGAACATTGGACATACGATAAGAATTTTCAAAGCAAAAATCCAATTTAATCCCCAAAACTTGAAGAAAAGATTCAACACCCAACTTTCAATTTTAAGTTCAAAATTACAAAAATATGAAATTCATGTAAAATACGTTTTGAATACAAATGCAGTCTGAGTTAAAGATTTTAAAAGAAAGAAAATATTGCAACAACTATTATTCTTTCCAAGGTTAATTAATGAATGGAATGTAATAAACTTGTAACTCAAAGTTTTGATTTGCTTTATAGACCATGCATGTTTTGTTGCGTTTCAAGAAGGTCCTCTAACAACTTGTTATCCAAGGACTCAAATTCAATAACTTCACTTCCTCCTCCTCTTTGGGGATTTACTCTTCCAACTGAATTACAAGATGAAGAGGCTGGAAAGCTTGGATTCTGACATTGGAACTCGTTTGGGAAGTTGAGAATAGCCGACTGACCCCGGAAAGCAAAAGCAGCCCTGTCATAAGCCCTAGCAGCCTCCTCAACCGTCTCGAAAGTTCCGAGCCATAGCCGTGTCCCATTCCTCGTCGGATCACGAATCTCGGCTGCAAACTTTCCCCATGGTCGCCTGCGGATTCCCCTGTATCGAACTCCCCCAGTCTCCATCTCATTCTTCATTTTCCTCTTCCCTCTCTGGGATGCTTCCATTTTGTTTCAATTTCTCAAGTCTGTGAATCAAGAAGAACATGGATAGGGTTATATATATATGACATGGATTGTGGTCATTGTATTTGGCCCCCCAAATGCATTGCCATGTGAATAAAGCTATGGGGAGGGTCGTACTTGGCGCTTGGAATTTATATTTTTTTGGGGGGGGGGGGGCGGGGGTGTTATGAAACTTCCTCACACATCCTTGAAATCTCAGGTGAGGAACAAAAGTTTCGATTTAGTCCACTTTAATTATAAAAATCAGCTCACCAATAACATATCTGAAAACTGGTGTATGAATAGAGTAGTAAAATAACTAGTTTTATGGTTTTCGGAACTAAATTTTGTGAGGGTGCATGCACGAGAGCTGTTTCTGATGAGGCTTTTTTTTTCCTTCGGCGGGCGGCGGCTCTACGTTTACGGTGATCATCCCTTATGTCATGTTTTACAACATTAAAAAATAATTAATTCAATTCAAATCCAATTATATCATTCATGTTTACACCATTTTTTTGATAAGACAGGGTCGACTTAGATTTTGAAAACGAAAACGAAAACGGGAGTCGCCACCAATCCTTTTTGATAAGGTGTGATCAGATCACCTTGAAAAGTGGTTGTTTTTAATCAACTATTTAATTTTAATAAAACAACGATTTTGGTCCACGAAATTCAGAAAAATAGATTCGGGAGTCGGTTACATACGAGGAAGGATTAGCACCCTCGTAACGCCCAAATATTGGTACCTAGTTGATTAGTTAGTGTCTTAATGTCGAAGATTGGAAACTTTGAAAAATCTTAAAAATACGATCCTTGTATTAAAAAAAAAACTCGAATAAGATGGATTTAGATTTAATAGGATATTTGGCTATTTGGTCGAACGAGAAATCGAAACCCAGCACGTTAGGGCACATTCTCTTGAATTTCCAAACGCAAAATATTGCCTTACTTTGAAAGTTTAAAAGGGATATTTGGCTATTTGGTCGAACGAGAAATCAAAACCCAGCACGTTAGGGCACGTTTTCTCGAATTTTCAAACCAAAATATTGCCTTACTTTGAAAGTTTAAAAGGATATTTGGCTATTTGGTCGAACGAGAAATCGAAACCCAGCACGTTAGGGCACGTTTTCTCGAATTTCCAAACGCGAAATATTGCCTTACTTTGAAATTTTGAAAGAATATTCGGCTATTTGGTCGAACGAGAAATCGAAACCCAACACGTTAGGGCACGTTTTCTCGAATTTCCAAACGCAAAATATTGTCTTACTTTGAATTTTTTTTGAATTTGAATGAATATTAATGAAATATTTGAAAATAGAATACTCATTTTGATGACATTCAAAAAGAAATTATTTTTTTAAAAGGGGTCGTACACGTCTAACAATAATGATGCGAAACACGTTTAAAACAATCGTAACATGCTATGCATCAAAGAATACACATATCGTTGGTTTTAATAAATTCCAATATTAACATGCATTAACAAGAACAATTATGCCAATAACAATATAACCATAATAATAAATCTAAATTTTGAAATTATTAAAGATGACAAAAAAAATAAATAATGAAATGATAAAGTAATAATAATGACAAGAGTAAAATACACAAACCAATATAAAAAATAATAATAAATAAAATATGAAATAATGTAAGTTGACCAAAAAATTGAAAATAAATAAATAATATTAAATAAAATATTAGATAAAACTGATTTTCTCTTTTTTTTAAAAATACATAAAATAAAAAATTGAGGTTTAATAGGCCGAGGATCAAATTGAAATCGGGCTAAAACTTGGGGCCAAATTCGAAAATAAGTAATAAAGTTGGGTTCGGGGCTGAAATGTAGCGCACTTAAGGCATGAGGGACCAACTGGGCAATATTTCTAGGCCATAGCGCAATGTTTAAGCGCGGACCAAAATGAAATAGGCCGAAAACTTGAGGGGCGAAAATGTAAAAGAAATGAGGGCCGGATTGCATTAATGCGTAAAAGATGAGGGGCTGAACATGAAAATAGCCCCTCCAAGCAAAAACACGCGGATCCCCTGGCGGGTTGGGTCGCGCGCCCAGGTCAAGCCAAAACGACGTCGTTTTGACACCTGACAACCAGTTGCAAAACGGCGCCGTTTTGTATTTGCTATTTAAACCAAAAAAATTCAAAAAAAACATTTCCAGAAAACGGCCCCCATCGTCGCTGTAGCGCTACCGTGTTTGTTGGCCGGCATCGCTCGAAGGCGCCTCTTCGACCAGCGCTTTGAAGCGCGTTCAAAGGTCGAGTCCTTGAAGCGATAAATGGGAGAGAAAAAAAAGGTCATTGGCCCTCCCCCGAGTTCGAATCCAACAACGGCGAAAGGATACCGAAGGCAAGGCTACAGGTCGATTCAGGTAACCTTTCTTCTCCTTTTTTATTTCTTTTTTATAGTTTTTTTAAAAAATTAGATTTAAAAAGAAAAGAATGATAAAAAATAGTAATAATAATCGATTGAAAAAAAAAAGCGAAGAACAGCAACCTTTTTTCTTTTATTTCAGATGTTCGTAAAATGTCCAGAAAAAATACAAGGGTGAGATTTTGGTTTTTTATAGCTGAACTAAGGCTATTTTCATCATTTCTTTTGCCTTTTTTCATTTGTTTTTTCGTTTTTTATCTACTGTCACTATTTTGTTTGTTTATTTGTTGTCTTCTCTTTCTTTGCTATTGCGTGTTGTTCTCTGTTTGCAGGTGTCAGGCTGGCGATTGGCGAGCGGCGACGGTGGCGTGTGGCGCAGGTGGAGCGGCGCTGGAGGCTGAAGACCTAGGTACGGCGCACCTAGGGTTTCCCCTTGGCTAAAACCTGCTGAATTTGTGGGCTAGGGTCTTTTCATTTTGTGGGCCTGTTGGGTTTGAATTGGGCTGGTCTGATTTGGGCTGTTATTATTTTTTGTTTTTGTTTTGGCACTGGGCCCGGGTAAAATGGGCTCGTACAATTCAAATAAGTTAAACCATCACACTTTGCAATTTAAAATTCCTAAATTGGCGTTATCAAATTTAATTCGCAAAATCAATGCCTATGTTGCACATGTAATTAAGATTCATTGATGATGTGTTAACACTACCCACACCACATGTTATATTCCGTTTTAGATACCCAAAACTATATTGAATTGCTTCGGTCTGAAGCAAACTTCGTGTTAGCTATACTTGAATTTTTGTAGCCTCTTTTGTCACCATATTGATGGACCTCAATTGACCTGAAGAGCGAATTATCCCTCCTCCTCCACCAGTCCCTAAATCACCATCGGGCCGTCCTCCACTCACCAGACATCACGTTTCCGACAAAACCCCTCTTTGGCCAACAGGTGAATAACCCAATTGCCCCTCTCTTGATATGCTGAAATTTATATCTCTCAAAATCAAGCACAATCTGTTTCGCTTTCCATATGTGGTTACTAATTTCTGATCAATCAATGCATGTCACTCGGAGCTTCGTTATAACCACCAAGAAATCCCCCTCAACCTCCATTGCCCAAGGTCCCAATCTGAGAGCCTGGGTACCAACCAACACCTCTACCGCCAATGCGTTTGGTACATGTCTATTCCATAGGCAAGCTGCTCCCATTATCAGACCAGTGATATTTCTAATGACAATACCCATACTTGCTGCCTCCAACTCCTTGTAGAAACCTGCATCAAAATTTACTTGGACAAAAGGCTTTGAGGGAGACCAGAACACCACCGTCTCCTCTACTGCTCTTTCAACTCTTTCCCCAGTCAATAGCTCCAACTCACAAGTGTATCCCAAAATGAAAGTACCAACTTCAATCTTAGATTGCTGCTTTCTTTCATGAACTAATTTATTTCTCGAAAGCTAAATTGCCCAAATTGCAATTATGACTATTAATTTTTGCTGATTATTGTTCCCAGAAAATAACGGTCAAACTCAATTAGCCATAGAATCTTCTATTTGATTCACTCTCCAATTAATTCCAAGCTCTTGCCAAACCTACAGAGTAAATGAATAATCGCGACTTGCATATATATTGATTTCAAAGTCCTCACTTAAAAAAAAATTCTATTTATTCAAATTCATTGACTTAGAGATAGAAATGTTGATTTTACGTTTCACATGCTTTCAAGAGTAGTAAATTTGGAAAATAAATGCACCAGCATGTTGTTATGGCAATGAATTAGGATTTTTGAAATTTTTATCAAAGGAAACTCATTAAAATTTAACAGTACTACAAATTGCATATTCAAAATGAACTTGGCAAAAACTTCGGTTAACCGACCAGTTTTTAATCGAATTAACCGTTAACCGAAAAATTAAAAAATAATTAATCAACCCCCGACCGAAAAAATTTGGTTAACCGACCGATTAACCGAATTTTTTCGGTTTTACCCGAATTTTGCACACCCCTAGTGACCATGCTCTTGTCACGTAACATAATTTTCCCATTCAGTTAAATGAAGGTAAAAGTATCAAGTAAGCCCTTATATTTTGAGACTGATTCTATTTAGGCCCTTTTATTAAAAAAATGGTCAAATTAGTAGTTATACATTTTTAAATGTGCAAGTTAACCAATCTATTAAATGACGACGTGGAACATTAAATTCATGCTAAAAAATTATATTTATGGCTAAATTATAAAAATGGTCACCCAACTATTAATTTATTTTAATTTAGTTACTAAACTATTTGAAATTAAATATTTTAGCCATTCTGAATTGATGTCGGCTTTTTTATCGGTCTAGTAACAAAATTAGCCCTCTAATGTTTACACATTTTAACAATTTGATCCTAAATATAAAAAAATTTAACAAATTTAGCCCTTAATGTTTACAAAATTTATTATTTTAGTTTTAATTCTAAAAAGTTCAATAAATTTGGCTCTTAACATTTACAAAAACCTGTCAATTTAATCATAACTCTAAAAACTAAAAAAAAACTTATTTTTAATAATTTATTATTCATCGAAAAACTCATGTGAAAATTAAAATAAGAAAAGAATTACTCACTTTTTTTGTGAATTACAATAACAGGGTAAAACCCGAACAATAAATGTGACTAACGCAACCCAAATCCAAATCACACCTAAGACGATAAACACACTTAACTATTAGACCATCACATGGGTTCGAAAAATTATTATTTTCAATTCAAATATGAGTTATATAAATTAAGATGAAAGTAGACTTTGTAGTTTAAAGTAATAATATAAAAATGATTTACTGCCGGTCCCTAATCTATGGTTTTTCAAACCACTTTCCTCGTTGAGAGGAAATTAATTACATTATTACACTTAACAAGTGGCTGCCAGTTTGGTAGGAAAGCATCATTCTTTGTGCACTCATTGGTCCATATGTTTCAACCCCGCCGCCGTACGTCATCTTATTCTTCTATATGTTTTTTCATATTTAGTAAGGATGGTAGTTACTCATGTTGTCTCAAAACAATGTGATCGGAGATTTAAATTATCTTCATGAGAATTAGATCACATTTTATGGTCATTTGTAAATATTTTTTCTATGTTTTCGGATAATTTATAGGGATTTGTTCGTTCTTTGTATATAAATTTTTGTGAGGTTTTCACGAAGTTTTGTGCCTCTTAAAAGGAACTAGCAGGTTGATGGATCATTGCCCTAATGATATAACGTAATAAAAGGTTCTTCTAACTCACATAATGAGATGAGAAGAAAAGTTAAAAATAACTAAATAATAATAAGAAAGAAAAAAGATAGAGTTGAACAACTGTATAAAATTTTTTGTACATTGCATACGACTTTACAATAAAATTCTCTTTTTTTTTCATAGAACAGAGAAAAAGAAAAAATATAGAGAGCGTCTATTAGGTCCAAACTCTTAAATAATCTGATGACCACCCTTCATGTTAAATAATTAAAATTCTATAAAAAGAAATTAAATTGAAAAACTTTACAGTGACCAAATTGCAAAAGAAATCAAATTAATAACCTTTGTAGCCAAAGACATTTACCACATTATGTATCAGGGTCGAATTATAAATTTTTTAGTGGTCAAAATATAATTTTATCATGTATTACTTTATAATTCTATTATTTTATAAAAGGACTTCTTAGAATTTTTTTTTAAAGAGAGGCAAAGTATAATTTCTAATTTAAACATTTCTTAATGGACCTGCATAACAAATTTTCCATTTTGTGGCCAAGCCCTAATGTATTTTAGTTGCTAAAATCAAATTTTGAAATATATCCTATTTATACTTATTATAAAATTTTTATTGTATTAATGTTTAAATTAATTGGATTTCAACTCAGTAGTTAAAAAAAAGTTAACATACATAATTTTTTTAAATGATGATAACGCAAACTCAATCGGAAGAAAATTAGTATACTCTAAATGATAAATTATATTATTATAATAATATTTTTATATTTTAATAATTTTATATGATCTTTAAATAAAATAATTTAAAATTAAATATTTAAAGATTTAATATACAAAGTTTTGACTATTGTTAAATAATTTTTCTAAAAATAAAAATAATTTTTTGTGAAATAACCTAACGTATATAAAATATTTGTGTGATAGTTTCTTAATTTAAGTGTGTTCACATCTGCTAAATTCTGGTATATATAGTGGGTGCCATACTTCAAATCTTGTGACACAAAACCTAGTTTGTGACTCGTCAAGGAGGAAAAAACAAGCTGGGCAAAAAATCACCCAGTTATGGAGGAGGAGTCTTGGTTGTTTCAATACTCAAATAATGCAGATTTATCAGCGTTTGTATCCGAGGAGGCGTTTTCCAGCAGCTGTGAGTGGGATGAGCTCCTTCTCAAGTTCAATATCTCCCAAGAAACGGCTTGGATGGACTTATTGGGTGATGAAGAAGAAGAAAGGGGTAAAGCATCGTCAGAGTGTAGCGACAACTCCATCGATGGCGTAAAGGAGGAAGAGGTTTGCTCAGAAGAACCCAAGGAAACGAAGAGTTACAGAGGGGTGAGGAAAAGGCCATGGGGCAAATTTGCTGCTGAGATTAGGGATTCAACCAGACATGGTGCCAGGGTTTGGCTTGGTACATTCGACAGCGCTGAAGCAGCTGCTTTAGCTTACGACCAAGCCGCATTTTTAATGAGAGGACCATCGGCTACTCTCAATTTCCCCACTGAAGCTGTCAAGGCATCGCTTAAGGAACTCAAGTGTCGATGCGATGAAGACAAGGGTTGGTCCCCTGTGGTGGATCTCAAGAACCGGTATTCATCGAGGAAAAGATCCAAGAACAAGAAAATCAAGCCAAAGGACGCGGCATTAAGGCAACAGCAAAACTTGCTGGTCTTTGAAGATTTGGGAGCTGATTACTTGGAACAACTGTTAATAAGTTCATGTGAGTGAAAGTAGAGCTCCTTGGTTGCTTTGGGTACTTTAATCCCATTTCATATCTTCTTTTCTCTTGTCAATTTCATTGCTTTGGTGGGGGCGTTGATTTAAGCACACTCTTCAATCTTCTTCCTTACTTCATCATCTCATCTCATATTAGGTCTCTTGTAAAGTTGAAACAACCCACACATCATAGAAATGTACAATAATTTCACCTTTTATGTTCACATCCCTCTTTTCTTTTTTTGGTAACCTACTTCCCTCACTTATTGCACAATAATATATTTCTATAATCTTATAACCAGCTGACCTGACCGACAATTTAACAAATTGGTAGTTTAATCTGATTATATAATTGCATTGAACAGGTAAAACTTCAAATTTAGCTTATATTATATATGATAAAGAGTTATTAAATTTATATTTATGTAATATTAATTAATTTTACATGTATTATTTTTTATAATTTTATACACTTGCGACTGACATCTTAATGAATTAACAGTTAAATTGAATTATTTAATAGCAGTGACCAATATGTATAAGAGAAATAATGTATTTCTATAATCTTCACTGACAGCTTAACAAATTAATAGTTTAATCTGATTATATAATAGCATTGAATGGGTAAAACTTGAAATTTAACCTATATTATATATGATAAAGAGTAATCAATTTTATACTTATGTAATATTAATTAATTTTATATGTATTTTTTATAATCTTATACTGTCATCTTAATGAATTAATAGTTATATCAAATTATATAATAGTAGTGATCAAGTAAACTCTCGAATCCAGCCAAGGCCGCCATTCGATCTACTAATCAATTCCCTTCACGAAACACATGCTTGAGTTCAATTTCCCAATCACAAGCAATTAGTCTTTTTTGTTCCGTAGCACAGCATTATCATAATCCATCTCGACTACACTATTTATTTGCAGAATCCACCATATATTCGTATAATTTAGTAATTGAAATTGAATTTAATTAAGAATTATACAATTGAATGTATGTATAAGGTTATCTATCCATTGAATTAGACAAATTTGGTAAGTTGATTTGGTGGAATATTCTTCGATTTTAGTAATTATGCTTTAGTTTCTGTTGATTTAACTGTATTTTTTAGTTTGTATTTTATTGTGGTATTAGTTGAATAAATTGACATTACATTAAAAAATTTTTGATTTCGGGCTTATTAATTTGTTTGTTTGAAGATTTTATTCTTTAGCAAATCTATTAATATATTACTTTAATAATAATTTTGACTTTTTATTTAATTTTATTTAATATTTTTTTTCTATAAACTCTCCTTTTTTTTCCCTTTATATATTGCTGTAATACACTTTTATTCTATTAATCTACAGTGAAAATGCTACGAATACAAATTATGTGTTATATCTAGACTTGTCTATGAGTCGGGATGAACTCACCTAAAAAGTGAGAAGGTTTGAATAAAAATATAGGCTTAGGCAAAAAAATAAGACTCATCTAGAAAACGAGTCGAGCCTAAAGTAAAACCTTTTTGGCCCGAATATGCAAAAAAGAATCTGTTGTTCTTTTTTTTTTTTACTATTTTGCTACCATTTCACTATTATGTTACTACTATTTTCTAATTATTGTTTGGATATTGTATAACTTTTATTTTATTGTTAATTTTGTTATTATTTGTTAAGTTGCACATATCTTAGTGTTATTTAAGGAAACATATTTTTTTAAAATTTATTTTCAACTTGTTAAGAAATATTTATTTTAATGTTTTTAGTATATATTTTTGATGTATTATATTTTTTAAAAATTTATGTAAAAAATTAATATGATCGGACCCGAGTTTTAACATCTTTATCCAAACCGGAATTGAGTAAAATTTTAGATCCATTTTTCGGGCTCAACCCGGTCCATGACCCCTAGTTATATTAATTTACTCACTAATTGAAATTGATTATTAATGGTTTGAATGCAATAGTTTTCAAATACTTTTATAAAGGCTTAATATATCAAAAAGTCCTGCAAAATAATTCAATAATCAATTGAGCCATCAATCGAGAAAAACACTTAATTGAGCCTTTAATTGAATATAAGCAATCAATTAAGTTCTCGAAAAAACAATTTCCATGTAAGCCCTTGACGTACGTTAAATCTAGCAATTTCCCTTTAAAATGTTTTTAAAACATAAAAATCATAAAAACATATTCTTATAAAATTATAAGCGATTGAATTTTCAAAAATAATTTTAAAATAGAATTTTTTTTAAATTATAAAAAAATTAGAATTTTAAAAATATATAAAAATAAAAATTATTAAAATTCATTTAAAATAGTATAAAATTGCAAAAAAAATAAAATTTACAAAAAATATATATTAAAATTATTAAAATTTCAAAAAATAAAAATAAAAAGTTATATAAAATCATGAAAAAGAGTTTGCATGATTTGCTAACGTGGCACGTTAAGAGTTGATAGTCAAGAAAAATAACCAGAATTGGTTAAGGTCAAAGGGAGGGGTTCAAGTTCCCAATGGCTGCACCATGTAGCCCGTGGTGTTGATGTTTATATTGATGATATCGACAAGTTGATCAATCTCAAAGATAGATCCATAAAAAAATTATAATTTGTTATATTTTCATAATTTTATATAACATTTTTATTTTATTTTTTTGCATTTTTTTTCAAAATTTTATATATTTTTAAAATTTATAAAAAAAATCAGGTGAAAATTTTTATAATTTTTTATAAATTTATTTTTCTAATTTTATAATTTTTGAAAAATTCATATTTTAAAATTTTAAATTTTCTATTCTTTTATAATTTTATGATTTTTTTATAATTTGTTTTTATCAATTTTAAAGGAAATTACTAGATTTCACCAAGTTGCACAACCTTGACATGTCACATTGTAAAATTAACGGACGTTAGGGGCTCATACAGAAAATTTTTTTAAGAGCTTAATTGATTTTTTATATTCGATTAAGGGCTCAATTGAATGTTGGTTTAGGTTGAAGGCTCAATTGATTATTGAATTATTTTGGAAGTTCATTTTTAATATATTAAGCATTTTATAAAATTAATTAATTAAATAAGTTCAAAATTCATATTTTCTTGGTAGTAGATTGGTTACTTATAAGTAATCTTTTTAGAAAGTACTGACTAGTTTGACTTTTTCTTTTTTATGAAATTGTTACTTGTCAAATTAGCAACATTGACTCATAAAATTTCTTATATATATATATATGTATGCAAAAACATGATTGAGGGTGAACATCTTTGATGTAAACTCAGTGTAGGTTTGGCAGATGGTTTAGGCTGAATATTCAGTTCTAGCTCCATTGTAAAGCCCTTCTTTCCCACGTTAATTGAAGGGCAATTTACATCAAAGAATTGTTCGCATTTGTATGTTGTACAAACAGCCATTGAAGCGGATCTTTGGCTGCCTGCAGGTACCAGTAGCCACACGGTTATTAGAATGTCCTGTGAGAGTTTTGTCAACTTGTAACCTTGATGCATGCAATTGAGACATGATTCGGGTTTGCTGTAAGTTGAAAGCTGACATGAAAAAATCAAAAATTTGATTCGTTTTATAAGCCATGCATGTGTTGCTGCGTTCCGAGAAAAATTTAGTGCTTTCCATTGCCCTAAATTTTTCTTTGAGCCATTTACACCTTTCCTCTAGTGGTTTCCATTGCCATAAATTTTTCTTTGACCCATTTACACCTTTCCCCTAGCCATTTACCAATGATAGGTTTCATTTGCAAATCTTTGATGTGTATTCACAGCCCAGTGACAGATTTTATCTGTGAAACCAGTGGTGGTTAAACCACAACCTAGTGTATAGGTTGTTGAAGTTTAGAGGAACTCCCATTGTGGTGTGTAGCGGTGAGGTAAGATCTTTTCTGTTAAACCAAAATCGTATGGCATACATAAAACATGTGCATACAAACTGGATTTTCTAAAATGACATATATATATGTATACATTATGGAAGTGGTACGAAATATTGATATTTTGAAATTGCTATTGGTTTACTTGTGATGGAACTCACACTAAGCTTCATAGTTCGCTCTCTTTTTCTTTTTTTTCCATCTCTACATATAACCCATTAGGGTAGGACGCGTGTACAGGCCAATTTTGGGCCACCCCAAAACCTAACTAACCTACCCTAACCTAAACAGCCCAATACCCATAAGCCCAACTAATACATCAGCCAACCCAAAATTTAAACCCAAACAAATCAAAACCTTAAAGCCCAAATGGCCCAAAATCTAAAACATTTTTCAGCAAAATTTCAGCAGCAAACCCTAGCTGGCCGTCGCATGCCTCACGTGGCCTCCTCATCTGCCACGCCTCCATGCCACCATGTCGGCCACCATGCCCCTCAGCCTTGGCCACCACGCCCCACGCGTCTGACACTACCACCACCATGCCTTTGCCGCACCTGCAAACAAGCAAAGGAAAAGGACAAAAAATGGAGCAATAAACAGTAACAGAATATTGTATTTTTGGCTATAAAAGCCACAAGCAAAATCGAACTCAGGGGGCTTTTTTTTCTTTTCTGTTTTCGTTTTTAACATTCATTCAAGTGTTCAAAAGAAATCAATAACCAAGATAGAATGAAACACATGTACAAGCCGTGACTTTAACACTGAAATCAGAAGTTCAAAGTTGTCAAAAAAATCAAAAACTACAAATATAAGGTAATCTTTTTCTTTATTTTGTTAGTCTCGTTCTCTAAACCTATTTTCCATACATAAATATTAATATATATATATAAAATACAAAAAAGTATAAACATAAAAAAAAATAAAAATAAAAATATTTTTTACCTTTTCGGTGGCCGGCGCCGGCGCCGGCGAGCCTCCGGTGGCCGTCCGGTGACCCCCCCGGCCAGAGTCCCACCGGATTCCCCTCTCTTCTCTTTCCCTTCTCTCTTCCCTCTCTCTTCTTTTTTTTCTTTCCCTCTCCCCAAATGATTTTTTTTGGTTATTTTAGGCCTTATATAGCCCTCCAAAACGACGTCGTTTTGGGGGCTACACTTAAGCCCCAAAACGACGTCGTTTTGATCATGCCCGACCCATCCGACCCGACCCGCCAGGAGGATCCGCGTGTTTTATTTGAATGGATTATTTATGTGCCCAGTCCTTCCGCTTTTTCAGGGTTTTGCAATTAAGCCATTTTTCTTGTTTCCAATTTGGCCCCATAATTTCTCGCGCTTTTCGATTTAGTCCCCGCTAATGTGCTGCGTTTTAATGGAAAGGAATTATTGTTGTTTCGGTCCCCCTATGTTTTGTGCGCGCTCAAATAAGCCCTTTTCTCTTTATTTCCTTTCACATTTGCCCCAAAACTTTGTTTTTAATTCAATTTTAGTCCTTTTTTTCGTTTATTTTTATATCTTTATTAAATATCCTTGTTATTTTTATTAGTATTATTAGTATTACTATTATTATTATGTATTAGTATATATTTTTATTATGTACGTGTATACATATATATATTTTCATATTTAATATTTTTATTTCACTTTATTTTAATATTTTATTAATGTTATGTTTGTTTCTTTTATATTCCAATGTTATCATTATTATTATTATTATTATTATTATTAGTTTATGTTTTGTTATATATTTATATATTTATAATACGTATATATACTTGATATATTTGTATGTACCTCGGTAATATTATTACTAGTTTTTAATATACGCATATATTACCTAAATATTTTAGTATTATGTATATTCTTCGTGTATTATATATATGTGTTCTTAATACTATACTTTATTTGTGTCATGTTTTTTATGTTGTATTATTATATTTTAATATTATATTATATAATTATATATACATATATCTTTTATATATATTATCATTGTATATATTTTAATATTATTAGTTATATTTTTCTTTTACACTATTATACACATATTTCTAATATTATATTGTATATACTATTGTTTATATATATATGTGTGTGTATGTATTTATGTAGTGTACAAAATAGTTTTATTATTATTCTTATCATTTCTAAGGTATGCATATACTGTATATGTTCTATGCGTGTTGTATGGATTTTTAATATTGCTAAATATACATATATCATCATACGCACGCATTCTTAATATTATTATTACGTGTATACATTCATTATTTTCATTTCGTGTTCAATTCCATTATTACATTATACCTTCATCTTTTCTAATATTATTGTCACCTCGATTATCTGTTTCAATATATTCCTAGCTCTTTCATTTATTGATTTTTATTTCATATTATTTTACTTTGCATTATTTCGAAAATATTCTTATTCATGATTAAAATCAATTTCAATAATCAAGGCAATATACCGATTTAACATTAAGTCATCGAGTTCATCGCTATGTTGGGTGAACGTCAATTGACTCGTGTTAAAGCGATATACCCTTCTCAAAAACCGGAATAAACTAAAATTTCTCGTCTTCTTTTAATTGGATCACGGCTAAATTTTAATATTGAACTCGTATTTTTAAAAATCAAGACAACACGTGTTTATGAGATACCAATTTTGGGCGTCGCGAGGGTGCTAATACCTTCCTCGCGCGTAACTGACTCCCGAACCCTATTTGTTCTCTGGATTTTAACGTGGACTTAAATTCATTTCTTTTCATTTCAAAAATAAATTTATAAGGTGTCCGATCACACCTATAAAAAGGATCGGTGGCGACTCCCCGTTTATTTCAAAAATCAAACATCAAATTTCAAACTTTTTTTCAATAAATCGCCACAATTAGCGACCAAGCTAAGCTAAAATTTTTACGTCGCTACAGCTGGCGACTCCACTGGGACAACCTTGTTGAGAGGCATGTCTGGAATTAAACACATTTTGTCAAAATTTTCAAATTTCCTTGTTCAAAGTAAATATTTGGTCATGATCCGAAAAATCTCGTTTTCAAAATTCATGCATTTGTATCGTGCTGTAAATATTTCTTCTAACTTGCTTATTTGGTTGTTTTTTAGTTTTTAATTTTTATGGTTTTAATTTTGGTTTAGTTTCTTTAAATAAAACGTAAAGGTTTACAAGTTTCTCCCCACCCACCGTGCGCGTGCATTTTTGTTGCATAACATGAGCTCTATACCCGGGCTCCGTCCCTGTTAAGAGAAAGTAAATGCTACGCCTTCGTGAGTTAACTCGTTCCTCCGCACAAGCTAGTGAATACTTTCGGGTTACATATGACTTATGCTTTCGTGAGTTAACTTGTCCCTCCGCATAGGCATAAGTAAATGTAATCCCTCGAATTGATCTCGTAAGCCTGTGATAGGCTATGACTGAGGCTCCGTGTTAATCTTAGCAGATGATAGTACGAGCAATTTGAGTACCTGTCTAGAACCGAGACTGCATATAGTGAACCATACGAGCCACCTAACTAGAGCCATGCCGAACCTCTGTCCGCTTATAGTCACCAAAATAAGTACACGGGGAAAATGCCTTTGCCTTTCATTTACACTGTTTATGCAAAATATTGGATTGGGTAGTTTAATTTGTTTTTCAAATTATATTTGTTGTGTTTACTAACCAAGTTTGTTTGTTTTTACTTTTATTTTCATCATGCATCATAGGCATCATATTAGGAAGGTGTTGATTAAAAGTTGGTTGCCAAAAAAAAGGGTTTCTGATGGAGGAGTCAATTACACAAATAACCGAGAAGAGTGCCGTGGTTCGGGACTGGTCTCTAAAAATTCAGAAAGAAAAGGGGGATAGTCTAGTGGAAGGGTGTATTGCCAATTTGCCCGAACATATAACTGTAAATGTTCACCAAAATAACCTTGAGGATTTGGTTCGAATTTGGAATCAGTGGGATTCAGACACTAGAGACATTTTCACTGAGAGGTATGGGGATATAGCTCACCTGATCACCATCCGTGTAGACGAACAGTTGATTCAAGCCATGGTTCGATTCTGGGACCCAGCTTATCAGTGTTTCACCTTCAATCAAGAAGACATGACTCCAACCATAGAAGAGTATGCTGCTTTACTCCGCATCGACAATGTACAATTCGGCAAAATATATGTGAAGGAGCCTAAGCCGATGACCTTCAAGAAAAAGTTAGTGAGACTGACAGACATGACTGATGCATGGGCCGAAAAACAGATAAAGAAGAAGAATGAAACCATTTGCATTCCATGGTCCTCCCTACGAGATTTGGCTCTGAACCATCCCAACATGCTGAAAAGGGTAAATCTATTCGCTTTGGCCATTTACGGTTTGGTCATTTTCCCAAAAGTTCTCGGTAGTTGATTTCTTCGAAAGGTTAAAACAAGGAATCAACCCTGTCCCGACCATCCTAGCCGAGACTTTCAGGTCCCTGAGTAGTTGTCGAAGAAAAGGGGAGGGACGATTTATCGGATGCGCGCAGTTGCTCAATGTTTGGATTTTGAGTCACTTCTGGAAGGTAGAGCGCACTCTGTTCCATATGTTTTCTAAAACATTCTCCCCACTAGAAGCTTACCTCAATAAAGAATGGCCGAAGGAAGTCACCGAGCAACATTGGGTATCAGTTTTTCAGAATCTTCGCGCCGAGAATATAACATGGAGAGCACCCTGGATCCGTCCTTCAGTTCTGCTATACAAATGTGGAAGCCAAGATTGGGTACCTCTACTCGGGTTATGGGGAGGAGTTGGATATGCCCCGCTATTAGTCCAAAGGCAGTTTTCTTCGCGACAATTCCTCCCCGCAACTGGAGGATTAGCACAGTTCGAGTTCGCTTTCGCGGGTGAAGGATATATGAAGAGAGTCCGGGACACTGCAAAGTATTGGAAGGAAATTCATTTCATGGAATTAGCTTTGTATGCTGATACCCTTACCCAAGATTACGATATATGGAGGAAGTAAAGGGTAAATAGTCAGCAAATCTCATCAACAAACTACACCATCCAGAATCCTTTCTCGGAGGAAACGCCGTCTGAGCTAGAAATGGCAAAACAAGAATTCGAACGAGAAAAGGCCAAGATGTCTCGGGACCTTAGTGCCCTTCAAGAAGAAAACTATCAACTGAAGATTGAAGTTCAGGTTGAAAGGTCCAGGACTGAAAAAGTACAAAGAGAAGCCGAGATTATGAGAAACGACTTAAGGAACCTTCATTTGGAAAACAAGAAATTAAGAAACACTATAAAGAATAGCGGGTTGGGCAAGTCGACAGCAGAATGGAAGGAAGAAATTAGCAATATCAAGGGAGGAATGGAGTTTTGGAAGGGAAAAACAAAGAAAGAGGAGGAAAAGGCTGCGCGCGCTGTGATAGAGTTAAGAAGGAATAACGCCGAGTATGAAATAGTGGCTGCAAAATTGGCGAATAGTCAGTCTGAACATCAAAGATTAAAAAGGAAAACACGAGATCTAGAAAATATGCTGCAATCTCGTCAACAACAATTAGATAACCTCTTGAAGGCTCTAGAAGAAAAGAATGAGCAGTACGATAGGGACATTCACGCGTATGAAGGAACCCTCAAAGAAAAAGAAATGCAACTTGACTTCTTGATCAATGAAATTCGTAAAACGGCTATGCAAGTTGTTCAATTATCAGATGAAGCCGAAGTTCTCAGTTGCCAATTCCCTCCGAGCCAAAGATCGAGCATATCAGAGTTTTTAGAGCAAGTGAAGAAACAAGGCAATGTGGCTAGGAAATTTGTGTAACTGTTGGAAAAATGAGAACTTTGTGTAATAGACTATGTTGATAAATGAAATGCCTAAATATGGGGCTATCTTGAAATCAACACCAATTTCTTGCATTTCATTCATAACTGACATTCATTTGACATTCATACATTCATTCATGCATCAGTTCATTCATTGCATATCCCATATTCGTTCGCTGAGGTTAAAACGTACAATTCGCAGTTGCCAGACTTCAAGACTGGAACCACGTCATCCGTATAAAATGCGCCGACAAGCTAGAGTAATGGAGAATGAATTCAATGAGAGAATCGAAAGGATGGAAAGGGCTCAAAAGGAATTACAAGAGCAACTAGCCAAATCGCAACAAGAGACGAGAGACCTAATGGTGAGATCTAGAGAGGAATCTCTCGAGCAAAGAGATCAGATGGCTAAAATGATGGAGATGATGACAACTTTGGTCAAAGGAAAATGGCCCATGCAGAACCCCGATGTTATGGAACCTCGGTCAAGAATTCACCACGATCAGGATCCACTCTATCCCCCGGGATTCACTCCACCGCCCGCATATACAATACAAAGAGGGTATACTCAAGAGGAACCCACTAGCTTGGAACATCAACCTATGCCACCTGCTCCACCCACTAATTTGGGGCAAGGAATGTTAGCGTCGAACCTAGGGGCTAGTTCTGCTAATCCACTAGTTCCAGATCTGGATGACCCAGCAGAGGTAGCCAAGTTGAAATTGGATAACCATGACGCAAAATATAGGAGTCTAGAGGAAAGACTCAAAATAATAGAAGGCACTGAAGTCTTCTCCGCACTAGGTGCCAAGGAACTCAGTTTGGTACCTGATCTAATTTTGCCTCCGAAGTTCAAAGTGCCTGATTTTGAGAAGTATGATGGGACAAGGTGCCCGAAAGCACATCTCATTATGTTCTGTCGAAAAATGACCGGTTATGTGAACGAGGATAAACTACTCATACATTGCTTTCAAGATAGTCTAACAGGGTCAGCTCTTCGGTGGTACAATCAACTTAGTAGAGAAAAGATTCGATCCTGGAAGGACTTGGCGTCAGCATTTTGCGAACAGTACAAGCATGTATTGGATATGGTGTCAGACCGTATGACCTTGCAAATGATGGAGAAAAAGCCATCAGAGACCTTTAGACAGTATGCGCAGAGATGGAGAGACGTCTCAGCTCAAGTGGAACCCCCACTAACAAAAACGGAGATAACCGTTCTCTTTATCAATACTTTAAAGGCACCGTTTTATGACAAATTAGTGGGAAGTGCCACAAAAGATTTCGCGGATATTGTAATATCCGGTGAACTCATAGAGAATGCCGTCAAGAGCGATAGAATGGAAGGATCAGAAGGCTCAAGAAAAGCAACACCCTTAAGGAAGAAAGAGCCAGAAGCCCACATGGTGGGAACTGGGAGTCGTTACATTCCCAATTCGTATCCTAACCAACCCCGACCTCGAAATTATCCACCCCCGAATTCCTATTATCCCCCTCAAACCCCTTACTACCAAGCACCACATCCGTCCTGCCCCGTATATGCCACGAATAACCAAAGACCCGTCACCACTTTCCCACAAAACACGGTACCCGCCCAAAGCCAATCAAGGCATAATCCCGAGAGACCGCAATTTACCCCCATCCCTGTGTCCTATGGGGAATTGTACCCAAAACTTTTAGAAAAACAGCTAATTTCTCCCCATTACATGGCACCCCTTAAACCTCCATACCCAAAGTGGTACGATCCAAACGCTAGTTGTGCATACCACGCAGGGAACCAAGGGCACTCTACTGAGAACTGTCTCGCTTTCAAAAGGAGAGTTCAAGGACTAATTGACGCAGGTATCCTACGATTCGATAGTGCTAGTAACACCACGGGGAACCCGTTCCCTAACCATACCGAAGGGAATGTGAGCACAGTGGGGAAAGAGGATGAATGGAAGGTCAAAAGATGTGTATCAGAAATAAGGACGCCTCTACAGAAAATCTGGGAGGTATTGGTTAAGAAAGGATTGTTCTGTCACTCTGATAGAATTTTTGGAGAAGAAGGTCAAAGTTTTTGCAATTTTCATGGGATTGTTGGACATGACATTCAGTCATGTGAGGACTTTAAAAGGTTACTTCAAGACCGGATGGATAATAAGGAGATCAAGGTCCTTAACAAGAGTGAAGATGCCAACGAAAGAGAAGTATGCGTCTCTGATAGCCAATCATCAGGGCCCCTTTATAGTGCTAATCGACCGTTGGTAATTTATTACGACGCGATGAGAGAGCCATTGAAGCCACAGATGGTAATTGAAGTACCATCTCCTTTCTCGTATAAGGACAACAAAACAGTACCGTGGAAATATGATGTTAATATCGTTACACCGGAAGTTGAAAAGTCCAAAGCCATAACTGAAGATGTTGGGGAGGTAGGTCATTTTACTCGAAGTGGACGATGCTATTCTAAAGAAGTTGAACCGGTAAAGAAAAGTAGCGACTCGAAGCAAAAAGGGAAAGCAGTGATGTACGAGGTCGAAGTCGAGCAAGAAATTCCACCCGTGCAAGAAATTAAAAAGCCTGTGAATGAGGAAGAAGCTCAAGAATTCTTGAAATTTATTAAGCACAGCGAATATAGTGTGGTGGAACAATTGAGCAAGCAGCCAGCACGAATCTCAGTTCTATCTCTACTGTTAAATTCAGAGCCACACCGGAACGCTTTATTGAAGGTGTTAAATTAAGCTTACGTGGCCAACAACATATCTGTCGAAAAGCTTGATAGGTGGGTAAACAATCTGAATGCGGACAACTTCATCTCTTTTAGTGATGATGAGATACCGCCAAATGGTAGAGGCTCGGTGAAAGCGCTGCATATCACGACCCGCTGCAAGGGCTACATAATACCGAACGTACTCATCGATAATGGGTCAGCGATAAATGTTATGCCATTGGCTACACTTTCCAGAATACCGATGGATTTGTCCTACTTAAAGCCCTGTCATTCCATGGTAAAGGCATTCGACGGGAAGAAGCGCGAAGTCATGGGAAAGATCAAAATCCCTTTGGAAGTGGGCCCCTACATCTATGAGGTCGAATTCCAAGTCATGGACATTACACCCTCTTATAACTGCCTTTTGGGAAGACCTTGGATTTATTCTACTGGAGCAGTCCCATCATCCCTCCATCAAAAGGTGAAATTCATCATGGATGGCTGTTTGGTCACAGTCGAGGGCGAAGAAGAAATCGTCGCATCTATCTCTGCTGATGCGCCATCCTTGGAAGTAAGCAAGGGCGCAGTGGAATGTTCCTTTCGATCCATTGAATTCATCAATGCCACTTTCGTCGCTGAGGGAAATAGAATTCTGATGCCAAAACTGTCAAGAAATACCAGAATGGGTGTCAAGTTGACCGTAGGAAGGGGAGCTCGTGCGAGAAGAGGTTTAGGGAGACATCTGCAAGGAATAGTGAGGGCTTTAAAGCAGTGCAGCAGAAGGCCCGATACGGTTTAGGGTTCCAGCCTGACATGCGCCAAAGAAGAAGACAGTGGAAGAAGGATCAAGAGAGAAGAATTGCAAGAACTTTGGGCCAAGAACCAGAATGGGAACCAATAGAGTACCCTCCTTTGTCAAAAACATTTACATCTGCGGGAATGATGTACCCTGGACAAGATGATCCACGAAACATGCTGGGATTAATTGAAAGGGATTTTCAGAATGTCAGTATAAATGTCATTGACAAAGAAGCTGGTGCAAGTAAAGATGTCTCGAGGATACGCCCTTGCCCTCCTGGTTTCATGTTGAACAATTGGATTGCTGAGGAGCTTCTTGTAGTTTATAAGCCTTCAGAGTAATGCTAAACATCAACCTTCTATTGTGTCCTTAGATATAATAGAATTCTTTTGTAAGAGTTTGCATTCACTCTTTATCGTTTAAATGAATATCAATGAAGATGCATTTTGTCACGATTTTTCGCATTATCACTAATTTCATAATCATTTTCTCATCCTTGCATTTGCCTCATTGCCATGACATAACATTTGTTTGTTGTTTCCAATACTTGGATGTCCCCCTATAGCTTCCTTTTCCATTCAACTTTCAGGTGCTCAGATATTGACGACATGAATAAGCCCGTTACGAATCTTGAAATTGATTTTGAGAAGGCTGTTTGCTTAGGAGAATTTGAAGCCGAAGAAAATGCTGAAGATTATGTCTCGTCTCCTGAATTGTTAAGGATGGTGGAACAAGAGGATAAACAGGTTCTGCCTCATGAAGAATCTGTGGAAACAATAAATTTGGGCACTGAAGAGAGGAAACAAGAAGTGAAGATTGGGACTTCTATTTCAGAAAGTACCAGGCATAGTTTGATCACTTTACTCCGCGAATACAAAGATGTTTTCGCGTGGTCATACCAGGACATGCTAGGGCTAGATGAAGATTTAGTGGTCCATAAGCTCCCATTAAAGCCAGAATGCAAGCCCATCCAGCAAAAATTAAGACGGATGAGGCCCGAAATGCTGTTGAAAATAAAAGAGGAAGTCAAGAAGTAATTTGACGCTGGCTTCCTACAAGCCTCCAAATATCCAGAATGGGTGGCTAACATAGTCCCGGTACCAAAGAAAGATGGAAAAGTACGAATGTGCGTGGATTACCGTGACCTGAATCGAGCAAGCCCAAAAGATAATTTTCCCTTGCCACATATTGACACGTTGGTGGACAACACAGCAAAACATTCATTGTTTTCTTTCATGGATGGATTCTCGGGGTATAATCAGATCAAGATGGCCCTGAGGATATGGAGAAAACTACCTTCATAACAATGTGCGGAACGTTCTGCTACAAGGTGATGCCATTCGGGTTAAAGAATGTTGGGGCAACATATCAGAGGGCTATGGTGACATTATTCCATGACATGATGCATAAGGAAATAGAGGTCTACGTCGATGATATGATTGCTAAATCTCGAGGAGAAGAAGAACATGTGATGAACCTCAAGAAGTTGTTCGAAAGGCTGAGAAAGTTTCAGCTAAAGCTTAATCCAGCCAAATGTACATTCGGGGCTACCTCGGGAAAATTGCTAGGCTTCATTGTTAGTGAAAGAGGTATCGAAGTTGATCTAGATAAAATAAAAGCCATCCAAGAATTACCTCCCCCGCGCACACAAAAGGAAGTCAGGGGATTTTTAGGGAGGTTGAATTACATTGCTCGATTCATTGCTCAACTTACCAACCAATGCGACCCAATTTTTCGACTCCTTCGAAAACATAACCCGGGAGAATGGAACGAGGAGTGCCAAGTGGCCTTCGATAAGATAAAACGGTATCTGTCTAATCCTCCTGTGCTAGTACCACCGACCCCTGGAAAACCCTTAATTTTGTACCTGACCGTGTTTGAAAACTCAATGGGTTGCGTACTGGGGCAACATGACGAGTCAGGAAAGAAAGAAAAGGCGATCTACTACCTCAGCAAAAAGTTCACTGAATATGAGGCAAAATATTCGTCCATTGAGAAATATTGTTGCGCTCTGGTTTGGGTAGCTCGAAGACTTAGACAATATATGTTGTATCACACGACATGGCTAATTTCAAAGCTGGGCCCAATAAAATACATGATGGAATCGCCGGCACTATCAAGAAGAATGGCACGATGGCAGATCCTCCTTTCGGAATATGACATTGCCTATGTAAGTCAGAAGTCAATAAAAGGGAGTGCAATATCTGACTTCTTAGCAACTCGAACGACAGAGGAATATGAGCCTTTAAGATTCGATTTCCCAGACGAAGACTTAATGTGCATCACAGAAATAGAATCCGAGTCATCAAAAGAGAAGTCATGGAAGATGTGCTTTGATGGTGCGTCAAATGCTTTAGGGCATGGAATTAGAGCAATCCTGGTATCACCAGACGGGAATCATTATCCGTTCACTGCAAGACTGAACTTCTTCTGTACCAATAATATCGCAGAATATAAGGCCTGTATCATGGGGCTTCGTGCAGCTATCGAACGAAACATCGAGATCTTGGAGGTGTACGGGGACTCAGCCCTAGTGATTTACCAAATCCGTGGAGAATGGGAAGTGAGGGACTCAAAATTGATTAAGTACAGCGATTTAGTGGCTGGATTGATCAAGGAATTCAAAGAAATAACTTTTATTACTTCCCACGAGAAGAGAACCAACTGGCTGATGCCCTAGCCACTTTGGCTTCAATGTTCAAAGCAAGTAGAGAAGCAGAAATAATGCCCCTCAAAATGAGCATATACGAGGTCCCTGCACACTGTTGTAGCATTGAGAAAGAAGTAGACGGACGGCCTTGGTTCCATGATATCTTAGAATATATCAAGAATCAAAGGTATCCCGAACAAGCGAATGAGAACGATAAAAGAACAATTAGAAGAATGGCAGCGGGATTTGTTCTTGATGGGGATATCCTGTATAAAAGAGGAAAGGATCAGATGCTTTTGAGATGTGTGGATGATGTTGAAGCCAGAAAAATACTTGAAGAGGTCCATGAGGGAATTTGCGGAACGCATGCCAATGGTTTCAATATGGCCAGAAAGATCATGAGACCCGGTTATTATTGGCTGACAATGGAAAGTGACTGCATCAATTTTGCCAGAAAATGCCACAAATGTCAAATCTACGGCGATAAAATTCATGTAGCCCCTTCACCTCTTCATGTCATGACTTCTCCGTGGCCTTTTTCTATGTGGGGCATGGATGTCATAGGGCAATTTCTCCAAAAGCTTCAAATGGACATCGATTCATTTTTGTGGTTATCGATTACTTCACAAAATGGATTGAAGCCGCTTCGTTTGCCAATGTGACGAAGACTGCAGTGTGCAAGTTTTTGAAAAAGGAAATCATTTTCGATATGGTTTGCCTGAAAGAATCATCTCAGATAATGCCACGAATCTGAACAATAAGATGATGAAAGAAGTGTGCGAGCAGTTCCAAATAAAGCATCATAATTCCTCGCCCTATCGCCAAAGATGAACGGGGCTGTTGAAGCAGCTAAAAGAACATTAAGAGGATCATTGGGAAAATGACTGAGACATATAAAGATTGGCACGAGAAACTTCCATTTGCTTTGTTTGCATATCGTACATCTGTGCAACATCTACGGGAGCAACTCCTTTCTCTCTAGTCTATGGAATGGAAGCTGTGCTACCTATCGAGGTTGAGATCCCCTCTCTGCGAGTATTGATGGAATCAAAGTTAGAAGAAGCAGAATGGTTTCGAGCTCGATATGATCAGTTGAACCTCATTGAAGAAAAACGTCTAAGGGCAATTTGTCATGGGCAAATGTACCAAAAGAGAATGATCGCAGCCCATGACAAGAAGGTACGACCAAGAGAGTTCCATGAAGGAGAATCGTTCTGAGAAAGATTCTCCCAATACAAAAAGACCTGCGAGGAAAATGGGCACCAAATTGGGAAGGACCATACGTTGTAAAAAAGGCATTCTCGGAGGAGCTTTAATCCTTACCGAGATGGATGGGAAGGAGTTACGAATCCGGTGAATTCAGATGCGGTGAAGAAATATTATGCTTAAGATGAAAACCCGAAAATGGCATCTAAAAAAAAGGATCAGGGGAAAACCCGAAAAGGGCGTCTTGATTAGTACAAAAAGATTAGGATGAAAACCCGAGAGGGCGTCCTAATGAAACAAACCTGGCGGTCGAACGATAGGTCAAGTAGTGAGACTACAGTATTTGAAGCACTTCTGAAAGCTCGAAATTTTCTACGCAAGAAGCCATGCTCGAAAAGATTATTGATTGAGGAACGTGGAAGAGTTCATGTGTTGAATATCTAGAGCATTTGTATCCGTTGAATACGACATTTTCTTTCTTTTTGACATTTTTACTCTCATTGGTTAACTTTCTTTGTTTGCCGCATTTGAAATAAAGGAATATGATATATCCTTTTTGTCCTACCTGACCATTTTCATGCATCTCATTATGTGTTTATTTAATGATAAATAGTGAAATGACATACTCTAAACAAAAGAAATGTCAAGCATTACCCGGATAAGAATTTGATAAGTGCAAGATCTTCAAAGCAAGAACAAAGTTTAACCAAGGGCAAAAGGGTGATATCTGAGAAACGTCGATTACTCGTAAAGCTCGAAGACAGGTATGAGGCCTGAAGAGAAGGTCGAGAATCAAAGCAATGAACGCAGATCCTCAACAATCATGGCGAAAATGACATACGACCAATATGCTTAAGGAACACTGCATAATCATGTAGGCATAAAGCATTTAAGACAAACATGTGCATATCATGATGACATCATGCATGGCATATACAGGTAATCCAGTAAAGCAAGAAATCTTGAATGAGAGTCGCACTGAATCAAAGGAAAAGATACCCGAATTCTACCAAAGGACTGGTTTTGGTATTTTGATATTCATGCTTTCCAAGGAAAATCAACTCATATTGCGAGAGATGAGTTGAGCCTCAAGACACGTTGAGGTATTTTTAATCAACTCATATTGCGAGAAGTGAGTTGAGCCTCGGGGCACGCCGAGGTATTTTTAGTTTATGTTTTAAATTGACTCATATTGCGAGAAATGAGTTGAGCCTCTGGACACGCTGAGGTAATTTCAATTTTTTTTTTCAAAATCAACTCATATTGCTAGAGGTGAGTTGAGCCTCAGGACACGCTGAGGTAATTTCAATTTCTGTTGTCAAAAAAATCAACTCATATTGCGAGAAATGAGTTGAGCCTCAGGACACGCTGAGGTAATTTCAATTTTTGTTTTCAAAATCAACTCATATTGCTAGAGGTGAGTTGAGCCTCAGGACACGCTGAGGTAATTTCAATTTCTGTTGTCAAAAAAAATCAACTCATATTGCGAGAGGTGAGTTGAGCCTCAAGACACATTGAGGTATTTCAATTTCTGCTTTTCAAGAAATCAACTCATATTGCGAGAGGTGAGTTGAGCCTCAAGACACGTTGAGGTATTTTCAATTCCTGTTCAATTTATGTTTCAAAAATCAACTCATATTGCGAAAGGTGAGTTGAGCCTCAGGACACGCTGAGGTAATTTCAATTTCTGTTTTTTCAAAAATCAACTCATATTGCGAGAGGTGAGTTGAGCCTCGGGGCACGCCGAGGTATTTTCAAATTCTACTTTCAAAAATCAACTCATATTGCGAGAGGTGGGTTGAACCTTTTAATTTCTACTTTTTCCAAATCACTCATATTGCAGAGTGAGTTGAGCCTCGGTCACATACGAGAGTCAATTCATACTGCGAGGAATGAGTTGAACTCAGGATCACATGCCGAGTAAGAATAAAGATTGAAGCTGATGAAAGACACCAGACTTGGTCTCCCTGAAGCTGCAGTGGAGCCGGTAAAAGTTGCAAGTCTTGTCTCCCTGAGGTCGCAGTGGAACTGATCGAGGATATCAAATCTTGTCTCGCTAGAGTTACAGAAGAGAAGATCACGAATCTCATCTCACTGAAGTGATAAAAGAGCAGATTGAAGCTTAGATCTTATCTTTATGAAGCTACATGGAAGCAGATCAAAGCCACAAATCACATATCTTGAAGTCACATTGGAGTAGATTTAAACTACAAGGCATATATCAGAAGATGCAGTGGATGAAGAAGATTATCTGAACTAGAAGAGCACCAAGACCCAACAAGACCAGGCAAAATTGGCCTTTCTTTGTGTCTTTGCTCTATTCTCGTTACACGATAATAGCAAAGAGGGGCAGCTGTACAGGCCAATTTTGGGCCACCCAAAACCCAATAACCTACCCTAACCTAAACAGCCCAATACCCATAAGCCAACTAATACATCAGCCAACCCAAAATTTAACCCAAACAAATCAAAACCTAAAGCCAAATGGCCCAAAATCTAAAACATTTTCAACAAATTTCAGCAGCAACCCTAGCTGCCGTCGCATGCCTCACGTGCCTCCTCATTGCCACGCCTCCATGCCACCATGTCGGCCACCATGCCCTCAGCCTTGCCACCACGCCCACGTGTCTGACACTACCACCACCATGCCTTTGCCGCACCTGCAAACAAGCAAAGGAAAGGACAAAAAATGGAGCAATAAACATAACAGAATATTGTATTTTTGGCTATAAAAGCCACAAGCAAAATCGAACTCAGGGGGTTTTTTCTTTCTGTTTTCGTTTTTAACATTCATTCAAGTGTTCAAAAGAAATCAATAACCAAGATAGAATGAAACACATGTACAAGCCGTGACTTTAACACTGAAATCAGAAGTTCAAAGTTGTCAAAAAAATCAAAACTACAAATATAAGGTAATCTTTTTCTTTATTTTGTTAGTCTCGTTCTCTAAACCTATTTTCCATACATAAATATTAATATATATAAAAATACAAAAAGTATAAACATAAAAAATAAAAAAAAATATTTTTTACCTTTTCGGTGGCCGGCGCCGGCGCCGGCGAGCCTCCGGTGGCCGTCCGGTGACCCCCCCGGCCAGGTCCCACGGATTCCCCTCTCTTCTCTTTCCCTTCTCTCTTCCCTCTCTCTTCTTTTTTTTCCCTCTCCCAAATGATTTTTTTTTGTTATTTTAGGCCTTATATAGCCCTCCAAACGACGTCGTTTTGGGGCTACACTTAAGCCCCAAAACGACGTCGTTTTGATCATGCCCGACCCATCCGACCCGACCCGCCAGAGGATCCGCGTGTTTTGTTGAATGGATATTTATGTGCGCGGTCCTTCCGCTTTTTCAGGGTTTGCAATAAGTCATTTTCTTGTTTCCAATTGGCCCATAATTTCTCGCGCTTTCGATTGTCCGTAATGTGCTGCTTTTAATGGAAGGAATTATTGTTTCGTCCCCTATGTTTGGCGCGTCAATAAGCCCTTTTCTTTATTCCTTTCACATTTGCCCCAAACTTTATTTTTAATTCAATTTTAGTCCTTTTTTTCGTTATTTTTATATCTTTATTAAATATCCTTGTTATTTTTATTAGTATTATTAGTATTACTATTATTATTATTATGTATTAGTATATATTTTTATTATGTACGTGTATACATATATATTTTCATATTTATATTTTTATTTCACTTTATTTTAATATTTTATTAATGTTATGTTTGTTTCTTTTATATTCCAATGTTATCATTATCATTATTATTATTATTATTATTAGTTTATGCTTTGTTATATATTTATATTTTAATACGTATATTACTTGATATATTTGTATTACCTCGTAATATTATTACTAGTTTTAATATACGATATATTATAAATTTTTGTATTATGTATATTCTTTTTTATATTGTTCTATACTACTTTTTGTTATGTTTTTATTTGTATTATTAATTTAATTATATTATATAATTATATATACATATATCTTTTATATATATTATCATTGTATATATTTTAATATTATTAGTTATATTTTTCTTTTACACTATTATACACATATTTCTAATATTATATTGTATATACTATTGTTTATATATATGTGTGTGTGTATTTTATGTAGTGTACAAATAGTTTTTATTATTATTCTTATCATTTCTAAGGTTATGCATATACTATATATGGTT